>NC_088342.1:39062500-39362500 GCF_036884655.1 Musa acuminata AAA Group
ATGTCATACTCCCTTCTATGTACCACAACATTGTTAGTCTTTCCTAACATAGTTCATAATGATCCCTGTAATTTGTCTTGTCAAGACAATCCTATTATTACATTCAACCATAATATGCATAAACATAAATGTAAACAGGATAGCAGAAACAGATAACTTTAATTAAGTAAAATATCAATAATAGCATCCACATAAACATGTATCACCATATCCTTTATGACTTGCTCACAAGCCTTATTCTAAGAACATGTTCTTTGAATATTTTGCACTGTAAGGCTTTTGTCAATGGATCAGCAATCATCATAGTGGTGCTCAAGTTCTCAATTGACACTTGCTGTTTCTGGACTCTTTCTCTAACCACCAAGTACTTTATCTCAATGTGCTTGGAACCACTAGAGTACTTATCATTCTTAGAGAAGAAAACTACTGCGGTGTTATCACAAAATATCTTCAGCGGCTTGGCAATTGAGTCGACCACACCAAGTCCCGAGATAAAATTTCGTAGCCATAAAGCTTGATTTGTGGTCTCAAAGTATGCCACAAATTCAGCTTCCATTGTTGGTGATGCAATAAGCGATTGCTTTGCACTTTTCCAAGAAATTGCCCCACGAGCTAACATAAATACAAATCCTGAAGTTGACTTCCTACTGTCGAGGTAATTTGCAAAATCAGCATCTGAATATCCAGTTACTTCAAGCTGATCAGATCTCCTGTATGTAAGCATATAATCTTTTGTCCCTTGTAGATATCTCATTACTTTCTTTGCAGCTTTCCAATGTTCCATTCCTGGGTTGCTTTGATATCTTCCCAGCATTGCAACTGCAAAACTAATATCTGGTCTTGTACAGGTTTGAGCATATAATAGACTTCCAACTGCGCATCCATAAGGAATATTCTTCATTTGATTCTTTTCTAAGTCATTTCTTGGGCACTGGTTTTGACTGAATTTTTCACCTTTAGTAATAGGTACATCATTGGTTGAGCAAAGCTGCATATTAAATCTCTCCAAGATACGATCAATATATCCTTTCTGAGATAATCCTAATAATCCTTGAGATCTATCTCTGAATATCTCAATGCCAATAACATAGTATGCCTCATTCATATCAACCATCTTAAAGTTCTTGTTGAGAAATATCTTGGTTTCGTGCAATAAACCAAGATCACTACTGGCAAGTAAAATATCATCCACATATAAGACCAATATAATAAACTTGCTCCCACTTACCTTCAGGTATATACACTGATCAACGGTATTTTCCTTAAATCCGAAGGAAGTAATGGTATTATGAAACTTTATATACCATTGTTTGGAAGATTGTTTAAGGCATAAATGGATTTCTTAAGTTTACAAGCCCAACTTTCTTTTCCCTTTTCTATGAATCCTTCGGGTTGTTCCATATAGATTTCCTCATCTAGATCCCCGTTCAGAAATGCTGTTTTCACATCCATCTGATGCAACTCAAGATCATAATGAGCTACTAATGCCATAACGATTCTTAACGAGTCCTTTTTAGAAATAGGAGAAAAAGTCTCATTATAGTCGATGCCTTCCTTCTGAGAAAAACCTTTGGCCACAAGTCTGGCTTTATATCGTTCGATATTGCCCGTTGAGTCGCGTTTTGTCTTAAAGACCCATTTACAACCGACTCATTTACAATCATTAGACAATTCAACGAGATCCCAGACATCATTCTGTACCATTGATTTTAACTCTTCTTTCATTGCATCATACCATTTTTCATAATCGTTACTTTCTATGGCTTGTGAAAACGATAAGGGGTCTCTTTTTATTCCTATATCATAATTTGATTCTTGTATATATACAACATAATCATCAGAAATGACATGTTTCCTTTTCCTTTGAGATCTTCTCAAATCTGCCAATTGTGATTGTTCTACAAGATCATCAGCAGCGACATCAACATCATGTGAGAGTTCTTGGATGTTATTTTGTTGTTCACCCTCATCAATACTCTCATTGATTTGAGGAACGACAATCTCTCGAACAGGAGATGATATGGGAGAATTAACCTGAATCTCCTCAATATCAAAAATAATCCTTCGAGATTTTTCACTCCCATTGATTTCGCCATTTTCTAGGAATTTTGCATTACTAGATTCTACTATTCTCATACTATGATTAGGGCAATAAAATCTGTATCCCTTGGATTTTTCTGGATAACCAATAAAATATCCTGAAATAGTTCTTGGCTCCAATTTCTTTTTATGTGGATTGAATACTCTTATCTCTGCAGGACATCCCCAAATATGTAAATGTCTCAGACTGGGCTTCCTACCAGTCCATAACTTAAATGGAGTCGATGAAACTGACTTACTAGGAACCCTGTTCAAGATGTACATAGCTGTCCTAAGAGCTTCACCCCACATCGACTCAGGTACAGAGGAATAACTCATCATGCTCCTAACCATATCCATCAGTACGATTTCGCCTTTCAGTAACACCGTTCTGCTGTGTGGCACACCTGGTAATGCATATTGAGCACAAATACCTCGTTGTTCTAGGAATCTAGCAAAAGGACCAATATTCTGACCAGATCCATCATATCTGCCATAAAATTCACCACCTCTGTCAAATCTGACAATTTTAACTTTTCTATCTAATTGTCTCTCAACCTTATTTATGTATACTTCAAGAGTATCAACGGCTTGAGACTTTTCATGTATTAGATAAACTTTGCCATATCTGGACAGATCATATATAAATGTGATGAAATATTTTTCTCCACTAAAACAAGGAATATGGAGTGGTCCGCAGATATCAGTATGAATAATCTCAAGAAGTTCTTTACTTCTTGTGGCATTTTTCTTTATTTGTTTAGTTTGCTTTCCCTTAATGCAATCTATACAAATATCAAAATCAGTGAAGTCTAAATGTTCCAAAATATTATCCTTCACTAATCTTTCAATTCTTTCCTTGGAGATATGCCCCAATCGTTTATGCCACAATATATAAGATCTTTCATTATTGAAACTACGTTTCTTTCCAACACTTGATTGCAGGGCCATTAGTGTCTTTGCAAACTCAAGATCCAAATTAATTCTGTACAAACCATCACACAGAATCCTCTAAGCGTAGATGATAAGTTCCCATTGATATTACTTTCGCTTTAAGACGATTTCCCATGATGATGAATCTTTCATGTTCTTTTGGTTTCCGAATTGAAAGAAATCCCTGCATGTTATTTGTAACATGAGTTGAAGCACCGGAATCTATCCACCAAGTGTTAGAAGAAACTTCTGTAATGTTTGATTCGAAACATACAAAGGTCGAGTTAATACCTTTCTTTTCGAACCAAGTCTTGCGTTTAATGCAATCCTTCTTCACATGTCCTTTCTTGCCACAAAAGAAGCACTTTACAGTAAAGGCTTTCTTTTCATTAGTCTGTTTAACATTTCCAGACTTAGCAAATCTCTTTAATGGATGATGCTTCAACTTTCTTTTCTTATTACCACCTCTTTGAGTAGTCGTCATGACATTATATGAATTTTCCTACCTTAATCTCAATTCTTCCTGAACACACATACTAGTCAACTCATTCAAATCCCACTTATCCTTATTTGTATTGTAGTGAATCTTGAATGGGCCAAACTGAGAAGGAAGAGAATTGAGAATAAATTGCACAAGGAAAGATTCATCAACATTCATGCCTAATGTTTTAAGTTTTGCAGCTTTGTCAGCCATATTGAGGATATGATCCTGAATTCCTCGAGTACCATCATATTGAGCCGTAGCCAGTTCTTTCATCAATGTGCTAGCCAATGACTTATCAGCAGATTTAAATCTATCTTCAATAACCTTTAAATATTCCTTTGCGCTAGTTGCAATCGGTAATGAAGTCTTTATGTTATTTGCAATTGTCATTCTTATGAACATTAAACTAAGCCTATCAGATCTTTCCCAAGCCTTCATTTCATTAACTTGTTCTGCAGTACTTTCATCGATCAAGTCTGCAGGCTTTTCAACAAGTAATGCTAGATCAAGATCTAATACACCCAGTGTGAATTGCACATGCTCTAACCATTCTGAATAATTTGATCCAGAAAGTACAGGGACACTAGAAGCATATGAATGTATATGCGGAAGTACCACTGCAAAAAAATATATAACAACATTAATGCTTTGAGTTTGTCAAAAAAATTGATGAACTATTGATATCATCTATATTACACCTTTGGGTGAAATATTGACATATCTAGTATTCACTCAAGAATATTTATGGAGGAATGATATCATCCTTGAGGAATAGGTATTGTTACATTTGGGTATACAACCATAAACTGCAAGGATATCTAAAATAGTATTATCCTACCCCATCACATAATTATTTGAATTAGATTCTCCTTTAGGATTATCTAAATCTCATAATTATATATGTCATTATGAATATTATTTCCTTAATATCATTTATGACTAATTCCTTAATATTATTTTATAAGTCATTAGTCTAGGTCACTTTGGTGGCTACAAGACTAATGCAATAATATAAAATAAAAATGTCCTATAAAATGACAAAACTTTTATTGTAATTCATATCACAAAAGTTTATCATCCCAGACCACTTTGGCAGCTACTAGTCAGATAAAACTTAGGGAAATGAATTACAAATAATATTCATCAATATTTCTTTAATTTTGCTAAGCAGTTCAATAAAAAAAAATGACCATAATAATTATTGAATATTAATGCAAAGCAATTCAATAATAAAGAACAATAATAATTATTGAATATTAATGCAAAACAGTTCAATAATAAATAACCATAATAATTATTAAACAATAATGCAAAACAATTCAATAATAAAATAACAATAATAATTATTAAACATTAATGTAAAACAATTCAATAATAAAATAATCATAATAATTATTGAACATTTATGTAAAACAGTTCAATAATAAATAACCATAACAATTATTGAACATTAATGCAAAGCAATTCAATAATAAATAACAATAATAATTATTGACTATTAATGCTAAGCAGTTCAATAATAAATAACCATAATAATTATTGAACTTTAATGTAAAGCAGTTCAATAATAAATAACCATAATAATTATTGAACTTTAATAAAACTCATATGATAATTTCAAGCATATACATGTGAATAAATAAATGAAAATTCCAAAAACAATAATTAGATTTTTAATTTTATTTACCACATATATAATGAATAATTCATATGAGAAAACCATAAAATAAACCATAATTTATATTTTTTTTAATCAAAATTAAATCCAATCAAATAATCAAAAATATAATCATGATAAAAATTAATCATAATTATAATAAATGATATTTATCAATTTTTTTTTTATAATTGAGAATGTAACCTAAATTTCTTAATTTCATAATGATAAAAACCGAAAATATTTGATAGGATATAAATCGAAAATATGCGAATGGCAGAACTGTAATTTGGCAGAAATTAGACCCGAGGGCAAAACCGTAAATATGTTGACAGAACATAAACTGTAATTACGATATTTTCAAAGGGTAAAACTGTAATTTTTAAAACCCTAGCCTCGAGGGCAAAAAAAACGTAAATATGCCAAAACCCTAATCTGCCATCGCCGCCGCCGCCTGCGCGAGCGGCGCTGCCGATGCTGCCTGCGGCCTGGCCGCTTATACGCGGCTGCGGGTTGCCGCCTGTACGCGGCTGCGGGCTGCCGCCTATACGCGGCTGCGGGCTGCCGCCTGTGCGCGGCTGCCAGCGGCAGTTCTAGCCTGCGTGCGGCCGCTGCCACGGCGCTGCCGCCGCGGGGCTGCTGCCAGCGCGCGGCCGCCGCCTGTGCACGGCCTACTCACACACGGCCGCCACTTGGGCTGTCTGCTTGCGTGTTGCCGACCGTCGCACGAACGAGGTCTGTAATGCCCGCATATGGGACGGATTCTGTAATGTCCGCATATGGGACGGGTTCTGTAATGTCCGCATATGGGACGGGTTCTGTAATGTCTGCATATGGGACGGGTTCTGTAATGTCCGCATCATATGGGACGAGTTCTGTGATGTCCGTATATGGGACAGGTTCTGTGATGTCCACATATGGGACAGGTTCTATGATGCGCACGCTACTCGACGTAAACGCAGATTTGCAGCGAGGTCGACGGTGACCATTACTGCTTAGCAGTTCTTGGAAGATAAAGGTAATTATGCATCGTAAATTAATTTACAGATCTAATGCATGATTTCAAAAACCGGGCTCTGATACCAATTGTAAGCATAAAGATCTGTAATTATGCTATGTCAATAATGCGAAAATAACCTAAATGCCAGGATTGAAATCAATGCATAGATCTAATTATACGATGCGTACCTTTTGATGCCATCCGTTCAGAGATCTTGTTTGATTTGCTAAGCACCGTGATCCAAGATTGCTACAGGCTCCATCTTTAATCCGATCGCGCTGCGAAATCTGCAGGGAGTGCGGAGAGTAGACCCTTTCTCCTCTCTTCCTATCCTTTCACAGGATCCACACAGATTGATGGATTTGGGGAGAGAGTCGAGGAGAATAACTGAATCCCTCAACGGAGAGATGCGTCTATGAGAGTCGAGGAGAATAACTGAATCCCTCAACGGAGAGATGCGTCTATACGTGTCAACGTTATGACGCTCTAACACACTAACACACCCCCAACCCCTAGAGATCCTGTCCTTTTATAGGCGAGAGCAGAGGGTTTACGATGAGATCTAAGAAGATTTCCTCCCATTAAGGATATCTCCGAGGAATCGTTCCGTAGTGGACTTAGTCTATTACCCAATTAGTTATTCTATTATATATTTTATTCAATTATAAAAGGGCCACATATTCTAACAGTTACATGATTATTATAGCAATATGTAATATCACGAAGAAACATGAAAGAAAAGCTTTAGGTAGACCACTGTCTAACTCCCTGTTTTAGGTATCAAATGTCGTACATCTTGTGAAGGTCAGGAAGAGTATATTACAATTCTGGAGTTTTGTTTGTGCAAGCATTTTATATGAAAGACTCGACTTGGATGTATAAGATAGACATTTTTATGTCATGAACTTGGATGAGATCGTTGTTACCAGATTGCTGAGGTGAAGAGCAATGGCCAACCTTCTGCAAAGATTAATATGTAAACTGATGTCTGTCGAGGTAGACTCTGATCCAGTGAGCATGTGCAGATAGAATTGCATTGACTGTGTTGGGTTCAACAACCTGCAAGAGACTGCAACCATTGAATGATTCTAATAATTAGATGGGCATTAGAAATAGTACAGCTAATGTACATCGATCTTCAAACTTCAATTTGTCCATTTCCAGCATTAACAGCATTACATGTCATACATGAAACAACGTACCAATGTGCGAAGATGGGAGACCTGCTGAACCTGCAAGTTTGACTTACGTCTCAATTTAGCGTAGCATTAGCACAGTTCTTCAAAAGCAATTCAAAAATTATATGGTTGTCTATATATATGGAGGGCTGTCACTGAATCTAGTGAAGTACCCACTATCGGTCTCAGGAAACTATATAATCTTGATTTGATTTGTTTCTGCAAGATCACTCGACTTAACAGTGTATGTCCCAGCGGTGGATTACAGTCTACCTTACATCATGAGTACAGGAATGTTGAACTTGGGAAGATTATACAAAATCCGATACCAACTGCAAGCTTATTTATTCAGGAACCTTGTTATTTAAGTAACAAATGGATGGTATTTCGGCATTGCTTGTGGAGATTGGATTGAGAGAAGAACGAAGGGACTCTGGTCCTTCTGCTGCAATTCTTTTGCATAGCATATCGCAATTGCTAATCACCTCCGTAAGCCTGCCTTTAAGTTCACCAACTTCGACCTGTAATTGCTGCACTGCAATGTTCACCAAACCATCAACGAAAGAAGAAAAAAAAGGCTGGAAAAGCAGTTGATCTTTCCTCTTCTTCTTAGGGAAATAATGGAGTCAAACATGTATCATCGTGTACATTTCAACAAAAAAGTGAAAATTACAGATTGATCATTAAATAATC
This sequence comes from Musa acuminata AAA Group, assembly GCF_036884655.1. Lineage (NCBI taxonomy): Eukaryota > Viridiplantae > Streptophyta > Magnoliopsida > Zingiberales > Musaceae > Musa > Musa acuminata. The sequence continues at coordinate 39,070,525 of NC_088342.1, forward strand.
AGATTTTATCGTAGGTAAATCTTTTTCAGCAAGATAATCAGGGAAGTGGAGAAACTCACCTTCAGCAAGACTCTGAGTGGTTGATCTCATGGCTGAAACTGAATAATTGAACCGCTGAAAAAGCTTAACAGCCAAAGCATCAGCAGTTTCTATCTTGTTTTCAATCTCCTCCTGCAGCATTTTATAGTCAGATCCTGAACATATTTCTATATTTCACCTTCGCGATGAAGATTCTCTTATGACATTAATAAAAAAAGATTTCTTGACCTACAAATTTGGCTATAAGGTGAAATTATGTAAGCATAGAAATCAATCACTACAGAAGCACAACAGAGTAACAAGAAGCATTTAGGAAATATACTGGATAAATTCTAAGGATAAACCAAAGGCATCACAATTTAATGCACCATAATTCTGCATGATTGCTATCACTATGTATGACATGAACTTAATTCTTTTGGTAGATCTACCACCTTTCTGCAATTCTATTATCTTCAGGAATAATCATTTGGCTGAGCCTTACAAAGTAAGAACTAGCTGCATTTCACAAAGCCGGAACATATTCATGAACAATGGTTCAGAAACCAGCTATACCGGCAGCATTGACTTAAGTGACACTTGCCTAAATATGTCATCAGCTTATCTGATGAAGTTGCCAAAACAGAGAGAGAATCACAAAGTCTATGGTTTGCATAATAGACTGGTTCAGAAACTACAGACAAGGAGCGTTCAGGTTGCAGTTATGTAGTAAGAAATATCTTTTCCCCTTCTTTTTCCTCACATGCTTCCACCCTTATGCACGATTTGGCACACACTTGCAGACCATTCTATTCCCTTTCTCCTGCCTACCAGTAACTGGCACCATATTGAAGCTCAATTGTTACTCCCCCAATATGAAGATTACACAGCACCAACTATTGATCCTAGACTGGATCAGTCAAAGATGTTAAGCCTATATTCTTCTTCATGCTCAATCAAGAAGAACGTTTTATTGTCACTAAAAACTCTCGCATAGTACTGAAGTTCTGCAATGTGCAGATTTTCAAATTTTAAGACCAAAATGCATCACAAAGTTATATGACACCTGTAATGAGTTTATCCATTAAGTCCAGATTTTTTTTCATCCCTTAAAGTGCTGCAGTGACAGAAACCCGAGAAGATTATCAACAGATAAAAAAGCTCATTCACTTTCATGACTGACATACAATTAACATTAAAGGCCCATGCCTGTTTAGCAAGATCAGAGGTGTTAGTAACACATTCGACCAAGTAGCCATAGGCCATGACAAAGAAGGCTAGAGGGTATTCCTTAACAATCTAGATTTTCGAGATGCAGGACAATCTAAATCAAGAATGCTCTCATGAGATTACTAACGGGAGATTTTATAGGAAGGACATGTCAATACAAATGTTGTGCTCCGAATTCTTAGGATAAAAGACTAGCTTAGCTCGCAAAGCATGCACATCAGCAGATGCACATATAGAAAATTAAATAAATGGTAGCTGCATCTAATCCTACTCCAGAAGTATCTAGAAGCAATAATAAGATGTTGAACAGTGTCATTGCCAGGATAAACATTCTGAATCCAATGTAATCATGCAGTAGTAACATTATACATGACAGCACCTGTTTTCTACTAATCTTCTTGGCCTTCTCTTCCTGCCACTCGCGATACATAGAAAAGAGCTCCAACAGAACATTGGGATTTAAAGTACCTAGTATTGAGAAATTCAACGAGTATACGATAAAAAGTTCAACCCAAGAGCAGCTAAGCATGCTATATTTATAGTGAAAATTGATATCTTTTCAGCTAATATGAACTATGAACCTGTGCCAACCCTTCCGAATGCAAGTAGTAATCTACTAAAAGAACCAAAAAGGTCACCTGAAGTAGAGGTGGAAGAGGAGGACGACGAGGGTTTCCTGACAAGAATGTCGGATAAGCTGGACTCGGACGGAGGCGGGGAGGTCAGCAGCGGCGTGGCCTGAAACGATCAGCATCGACAAAAAGGTTGATCGAAGGAAGGAAATCGAAGCAGGAAGGGGGAGAAGAGGGCACGGTCTCACGATTTTGAGCGCCTCGACGCGCTCCACGAGGGGATCCACGCCCTCGATCCTTTGGGAGACGGTGGTGATTTCATCGATCCGCTGCGGACGAGAAAAATCGAACCTAAAGCATCAAGAATAGGAACCAATTGCAAGAACGGAAGGGAAGAGGGTGAGGAAACCTGGTGGTGGTGTACCGGGAGAAGGGATTCGGAGGCGCCCATCGGAGTTCCGCGAGGTTGGGCATGCCGGTCGCACGTGCGATAGCCTCATATGGAATCGAGCAAGCTTCTTATTGGGCCGACTCAGAGCCCATGACTCCGCCCGCCTCGGGCAAACTCCGCAGGAGCCCAGTACGGCTCAAGGCACAGAATGCGCATGTCCTTGTTGCAGGGTCGGGCAAGAAAACATTATGCTGGACTTTCCTAGTAATTTCGTCGAACACCTGCTGCGCATTGGACAGACCACGAGTAGAGTGAAAGAAACCATTACCTCTCTCGGAATCCTTTAGCTTCGTTTGTCTTCTGCCACTCCACATCTGTCACCACCGCAAGGAGGAACAAACTTGCGTTTTCCTCAAGCTATCCCCACCACGAGAAAGAGAATCCAATAGCAGTCTTTTTCTTTACGTCTGTTGCGGGCTTGCGTCAGTCTCGCCCTATTGTCACACACCAACGCCATTAAAGCTATGGTATAGAGAGGGGTATAGATCATCACCCACCATGCCCTGGATATGCAGAGCAAGGAAGAAGAAGAGGAGGATGCTCAGCAACAAGGCAAAGGTATTCATTTACTCACCACCGTAAGCTTAGCTGATGCTTTTTGATTTCAAGATGGCTGATGGAACTAACAGAGAAGAGAATGCTTCTGATGTTGCTGCTGCAGGAAGGAAGACCAACAACAACAACAACAGGAGGAAGTTGTTGGAAGTGCAGCAAGCCATTTTGGCCAACATGTCTCAAGCTCATCAAGATTTCAGGGACGAGCTGGTTGGATCCGGAGATCGTGTTCAAATTGGCATGTGAGGTATTGGAAAAGTTGGTAGTTTACAATAAAAAAATCGAATTAAAATGAATATAATAAATATCGACTATAGATTCAGACATCTTTATCCTCGACGATGTGTGAAAAAAGATTTAATAAAAAAATTAATATATATAAAGATGAAGATTTTAAATTTTTTATTAAATATTATAATGATTATTTTGGAGCACAAAGTGTGTCCATCAACAAACAAATAGTTTTCTTCTCGTAGAAATAATTATAATTTTTCGACGATATATGAAATGAGATGAGATTACGTACTAACGAAAGAAGTACTCATCTGTTATGACTAAGAATTTTAGGAAAAAAGATGTCTTGTAATAGCTTGGGTGTGTCTATCAACAAATGTCTTGTAGACTTAGAAATGTATGTATTAATTAGAGTTATACTCTGAAAAGTAAAGAATGAGAAATATCATGGATTTTCTTTGTAGAAGAAGGTAGATGAGATTAGTTTACTATGTATCAGTTGAAATCTCTCTCCTGAATAAAAACAGTTTTGAGGAACCTGCCCTCACTCTGCTATGCTGTAATTTTGATGTATGGGGAGGGACCCTCTCTTCAGGAACAAATGCTTTGGAGTTTTGAGGAACCTGCCCTCACTCTGCTATGCTGTAATTTTGATGTATGGGGAGGGACCCTCTCTTCAGGAACAAATGCTTTGGCAATGTGGTTTGATTTATGGAACACCTTTGATTCAAAGGGAGATCAACTCATCACCTCTGAAGGGATATTGGAAAGGGATTCCTCTTTCTTCCCCAGAAACTTGAATGCACAGCATATAGGTGATGTCCATCACAATACAATCATATTGAAGTATACTAATCTCAAATGGTATGGTTCAACAATGGCAATAAGCCATAACATTTCATTGGATGGGTCTTTTTAGGCTTATGGAAGATAATATTTTTAATTAAATTAAGAGCATTCAATATTTATTTGTAGAAGTTATTAAATAAGGTAAGTCAATTGAAATTAATACTGCAAGGAGAAATAGAAGAAGACAAAAGAAACTTTATTTGTAAATAATAAAATGAGTTTTCAAGTTCTTTCTATCAACTGTTTGTGTAGTAGTTTGTAGAACACTTTTAAAACCTTTCTTCCTAATGAAATTTCATTTTCTAGAATGTTGTTAACCTCATCTTAATTATCAATCAAGATTCCAAAATGAGGAGCATTTCTTCCTTAAAAACACAGTACAATTTACCACACTGTGTTATAATAGGCTTTTGTTCACAACAGGCCAGTCCAGTCATTGCAGATAATATTTTCATCTGTGGATCTCAAACAATATAAAAAGAGTGGTAACAATTAAGATGTTGCCATCAACAGTAGGATTTCAACAAAATGGAATCCATAACAGGAAAAGGTAAAATAAAATATCTCGAAATCCATAATGGTCCTCCAACATAATAAATGACAAGAAAGTCACCATAATACTCAAATGACAAACTGAGCTCATCAGAAACCAATATACCAGACACTGTTCCACTAAGCAATCTAAGAGGTCTTCTCTGCCTTGGCAGCAGTGGCAGCAGCCTGTCCCCTGAGACGACCAGTCCTCCTTGCAGCAATAAGACCGACCTTCTGCCCAGGAGGAGCATCACGGCGGACGGTGGAGGCATGTCCAATGTGCTGGTGGTTTCCTCCTCCGTGGGGATGCTCCACAGGGTTCATAGCCACACCTCGGACCTTTGGCCAACAGTTCCTCTTCACTCTGAACTTGTGGTAGGCATTGCCAGCCTTAAGTAGGGGCTTCTCAGTTCTACCACCACCAGCAACTTGTCCGATCATGGCACGACAATTGCTGGGAACGATCTTCTTTGCTCCAGATGGGAGCTTGATCCTGCAACCAAAAACCAGAAAACAAAAATCACATCGGACAAGTTGGCTGATGAACTCAAGGATCACAAAGAGGTGCCTAGGCAGAAAAACTGCATTAAGATTTCGATCTCAACCTTATAGTTGCTTTTTATATTGATCGTATACATGTTCAAGCCAAAGAAAGAGCTAATATTAGAAATTTGTATTCTTCTGAGATACACTAGTATAAAGCTATCTGCCAAATAAAGGATTCAGTTTCCAACGGCTAGGATATATGTCTGATGCAAACTGGATGCAATATTTAGACCGACAAGTCAATGGAATTTCCACTGGCTAGGAAATATGTTTAATGCAAACTGAATGCAGTATTTGGAACGACAAGTCAGAATTCAAGAGGAAAAGAGTTTAATGATCGCAGGCTAATGGTAACATTAGACAATGAAGGCCAAGCAAATGAATGTGGCACAATCAGCACCTTGCAAATAAATCAATTATATGCTACTGCACTCATGTCCAAAATATTCAGATCAAAAGTTACAACACAAATAAAAACTTCAAAAAGAATTTATTTTCAACCAAACTGTTATCATAGGATGTGTAGAAGAAACAATATACTGATGAAACAAAATTAATTTCAAAGTAAAAAAAGAGCATTCAAATTGTGAAAATTAAGACTATTTTTTTGTCAGATGATGATTAAAAGGAGGCAGTCAATTGCCTTGCAAACTTTAGAAGTTGCAAGGTCCAAGACACATTTTAAAAAGCATGCACTCAATCTTTACATTCAAGATCTTGAGAAGGAATAAGTTTTGCCTTGATATTTCTTACTAAGATGAAACAAAATGGGTGGCCAATGTCATGGGATGAAGTATGTTCTACTAAAATCCAGCAAGCTTAATACTAAATAACAATACTTTAGACACGCAGAAATGATTTTTTTTCAGTGCAGCTACTGAAAAGGCTTAAAAAGTTGAATATTAAATTCACAAAGTATTATAACATATGATAATTAAGATATAACAAGTTATCTATCATCAACGTGTCTCTAGCCTATGCTAACATATCAGCAATTCCCTATCATCAACATGTCAATAGCCTCGATAAAACAGTTAAATGCCAAAACACTCCCTCAGCAACATATAATGCACAAATCAAAGCAGCTTCTATGATTGACAAGCAAGTAGAAGGCGGTCTAGACTTTAAATGAATGCCAAAAAGAGAACCCCACTTCCTAACCTATAATAGGGTTGTTAGCATCCAATGTTAAACCTTACGGAATTATAATTTCTCGTTTCAGTCTGATTTAACAGAAAAAATAGAACAGTTCGTTATTTGTTTGTTCCATCACTGGGCAGAATGATAAGACAAACGAAGTTTTACTATTCCTCGTACAATAAGAAGCAAAAAGTTTCTTTTCAGACGGATCTGACTGATATCAGAAGGCAATATTCAACAGAGCAGATCAAAATATCCAAATATCACCACAGAAATAAACACCAGAAAATGATGTACTTATCCAACTCCAGTAGTGAGATGCAGAAACGCCACCGGTACAATATTCTATCGTGAAAATTCAGATAAATAAGCAACATCGAGCTGAAAACATCTTAGGATGGATCTAGATCGCTTGACTCGGCACAACGAAACAGAAGCAAGAGTAGAATCATCGTCGATTGGGAAAAAAGAAATTTATTTTTCACTTCAGATCCCAAGTATACTTGACAAAAGAAAACAGTAGCAAGGAAAAAAGAGGACCTGGAGGTGCCGTTGTCAGGGTTGTGACTGATGACGATGGCGTAGTCGCCGGAGGCGCGGGCTAGAACACCGCGGTCGCCAACGTGGTGCTCGACGTTGCAGACGACGGCACCCTCAGGAATGGAGCGGAGGGGAAGGACGTTGCCGACCATAAGGGAGGCCTTGCGGCCACAATAGACGAACTGGCCGGTGTACATCCCTTCGGCGGCGATGAAGAGCTCCTTCTGGAGCTTGTACCGGAAGGGATGGCGGAAGGTGACGCGGGCAAGAGGGGCGCCACGGCCAGGGTCGTGCAAGATCTCGGTGATCACGCCCTTAAGGTAGCCATTGCGCTCCCCGAAGTCGAGGCTCCGGAACCGCGCGGGCCCCTTGCGGTGGTGCGTGTGGGAGCGGAAAACCGACCCGGCTCCCTTCCTCTGTGCTCGGATCACGCGTCCCATCTCGGCGGCGAAGCAATAGGCTAAAGGAGAGCGATACGGGGAGCGCGAGAAGGGGGTAGGATTTAGGGGCTCGACCGCGAACGAGGGCCATTTATATTAGTGAGACGGCGGAGGCGGCGCCCTAATTTGTGCGGTTCTGATGATGCTTGATGGTGCTCTGCGCACCGTTGGATTAATGGTCCTCAATTGGTAGCAAAGACCGAACCATACGATCCATTGGGCCTCATATGATATAATCATATTATATTTTCATACTTAGCATATTAATTGCGTCATGAAATTAATATTAAGGCATAAAAAATAGGAAAAGAATCTAACGAATCCATATGACTAAATGAAAGAAAAGATTTGATAAGGTCCGTATAAAAATATCGTATATTGGTGACTTCTAATTTACTACAAAATCGGATGAAAATATTGTATAGTTTACAAATTTTCTATGAAAAATCTATATGTTTACTATAATATTTTTTTATTATCTAAATAGCTACCTTGTTAATGGGAAAAGAAAACGTTGACATCATAATCCGTGCGATTGGGTCTGGACCCATATATGTAAGATCATTCAAGATATCTCAGAGATGAAAATGTAGAGCTCTCAAGATGTCATCTACACAAAGATCAAGAATGAAAAAGATTTCTCAATCTAATCCCTTCGATGCCCAAGTTATTAATATGATATAAGGTAAATGAGTATGAATACAAGTGGTCAAAGAAGATAACCCATCTTTTTGTATTGAAGATGAGTATTTATATTTAATCGGAAGGGGACAGAATATTTCGTAAAATATTAAAGACAATCGTTAACTATCTCAAATAGTCTCTCATTTAGCCTCTTATCCCCGTGGATAACAAGAAGATGACAACATATGATCACTTGCTTTGGACTTCTATGCATAAGGATAGAAAATGGAGGATAGACTCTATTTTCTACTTCCATCCTCAATATCACAGGGTGATCATACATTGAATGACGATTATCTAACGAAATTTTCCTTATCATTAAGTCATCCTATCCTCGTGTGTATATCATTTTCGTATGTCTCTCCTCATGTATATTAATATCCTCGCAAACATGTTCGTATATCATTTTTAGTAAGTATGTAGCTTAGTCCTCAACATATAATTAATTCATTGATTCAGAGGTATTTATCATTTGATGCATATTGTATTTTAAAGTCTTATCCCCTTGTATTTATGATATATAGAATACAGACTAGTATTTGCTAGTACTCTTATTACATGTGATTTATAACCTTTTAAATGAATTAGAAATTATTGGTTGTAATGATGCTTGAGATCTAAGCTTTGTACCTCATTATCTTTTTATTTAAGTTATTTCCCATTTCCATAATAGTAAAGGGTAAAGTAATTCAAACTTAGGCAATTTCCCATCTTTTTCCTTTTTTATAAAATATATCTCTAGTTTTTATATTTTTTAATTTGATGCTCCTCTTTAGAATGTTATCCAAAATACTCAACACCTATATTTTTTTATTAATTTTTTATACTTTTTCCAACCGTCATTACAATATTTTTATTTAACTCATTTATAATAATTTTTTAAATTATTATAAACTTTTATTAAGACACTAAAAATAATATAAGATCGTTAAAAAAATACTATAAGTGACATCATATTATATATCTTTGGTTGTCATATTATTTAGTTGAGACAAGGAGTTCATTCAGATTATTTATCGTGTTTTCAAATAGGTTTTACAATATCTTTATCATGACCAAAATAATAAATTTTTATTTTTATTTGAGTAATATTTTTTTTCTAAACTATTATAAATATTTATTTTATTTGAATCATAATATATCAAATGATTTTTAATATATCTTGATTATATTTGGCTTACCATTATTAAGGGGCCGAAAACATTATAAATCATATCAAATTTTTAGACTTTAAATTAGATTGACTAAGATTATGAGTCCATTTATATTATTATTTATAATATTCTCAAGTGAATTTTATAGTATTTCTATTGTGGTGATAAAAAACATTATAAAGGAAATATTTTGAATAATATTCAAAACACACCATTTGGAAAAAACAAAAAAACAAAAAAATCTTTTGAGCAAAAACGAAAAACGAAAACTTTTTGAGGAAGTCGGCCTTCAAACTTTAACTCCAAACTTCTCTCAATAATCCTCCAAATATTCTTAGCAAAATTACATGTAATATAGCACTTTTAATAACAAAGATTGAATTAATTACAAAAGAAAACTGAAAGAAATTTGGAAACAATTATCTCAAATTTCAGAAATCAAATGCCAAAAGAAAATTAGAGTCACCACTTTTTAATTCAACAGTTTTATGACATCACATACCCTTTTTTCTCACCCACACAACGCAACACGTCTTCTCTTTCGGTCCACCAGTCACTCTCCACGCACACTTTCCCTGGGCCCCTCCTCTCTCTCTCTCTCTCTCTAACACCACAGAGTTCCCTTACATACCCACACACACACCCCCCTCTCCTCCTCGGTCCATTTCTCTAGTCTTTCCCGATCGTCCGCTCAACGCTGCCCAAACTCCCTATAGCGATACTTCTAACGCCATCCATCCTCGGTCTCTCCGCCCCGTCTTCATTCCCCTCCTCGTCTCTCTCTCACTCACTCTCTCTCGCAAGATCTCATCAAAATGTCTGCCTTCGCCGCCGTCAGGATTCCCTCTCCTGTTCTCGTGAGAGCTCGATCCGCAGGCGAGAAGCCCTACGCTCCCTTCGTTTCGTGCCCGGCGGCGCACGGCCTTCACCGCACGCACGTCAGGTCGACTCGCCTGGGCCGCCCTCTCCTCGCCGTCTCCTCCGATGTCCTCAGCGGCCAGAAGTCCCTCGGCGCCAACTCCTCACCCTCCCACCATGTGTGTTCCCATTCCCCAAAAAGCCCTCTTTTGTTGGAAGAAACTCCTATAAAAATGAATCTTTCGGTAGAAAAGCCTCTCAAAATTGGTCTTTTGCACGATTCGGTTATGACACGGCTGGCAAAACTTCATCTTTTTGAGGGTTTTGTATGGATCTAATTCTGTTTGATCTCGATTGCAGGCGGTAGTAAGCCGGGAGGAGGCGTTAGTGCTGTATGAGGACATGGTCTTGGGGCGCGTCTTTGAGGACATGTGCGCGCAGATGTACTACCGCGGCAAGATGTTCGGCTTCGTCCACCTCTACAATGGCCAGGAGGCCGTTTCCACTGGCTTCATTAAGCTCCTTGAAACCCGGGATAGCGTCGTTAGCACGTATCGAGATCACGTCCATGCCCTCAGCAAGGGTGTCCCCGCCCGCGCAGTCATGGCTGAGCTCTTCGGCAAGGCCACTGGCTGCTGTCGCGGCCAGGGTGGCTCCATGCACATGTTCTCTGCACCACATAACCTCCTCGGTGGCTTCGCTTTCATAGGTGAAGGCATCCCGGTGGCTACTGGTGCTGCTTTCTCTTCCAAGTACCGCCACGAGGTCCTTAAGGAGTCCAACCCTAATGGCCTTGATGTCACTGTGGCCTTCTTTGGTGATGGGACCTGCAACAATGGTCAGTTCTTTGAGTGCCTCAACATGGCTCAGCTCTGGAAGCTGCCCATCGTGTTTGTTGTGGAGAATAATCTGTGGGCAATCGGGATGTCTCACCTCAGAGCAACTTCGGACCCTGAGATCTGGAAGAAGGGACCGGCATTCGGCATGCCTGGGGTGCACGTGGATGGGATGGATGTACTGAAGGTTCGGGAGGTGGCAGTGGAAGCAATTGGAAGGGCAAGAAGCGGGGAAGGACCCACGCTTGTTGAGTGTGAGACATACCGTTTTAGAGGGCACTCACTTGCGGATCCTGATGAGCTCCGGAAGCCTGGTGAGATTGAAATATTACTCTTTTGATTTGTTCATTGACTTGGCTACAAGAGTTAGTGCACAGTACACACGCTAATTTTGTATTTGTGAGATGTTATCGAACAGTCTCAACCGAATAAGAAATGGTAGGGTTTCACTGGAATTGCATAAAAGATGACATAAAAGTTTTTGCAACAAACATCATAATTGGAAATTCATTATTAAATAAATGATCTTACACCACATTTGGTATTCTAATAACTCAAATACTCAAAACACAATAATGTTGTGAGGTTAAATTGACTTTGAAGTTGTTGGTTGCCATTGCTGATTGATTTTTAGTAATTATAAATGTGACGGTATTTGGAGAATGGCATCTTAAAAATTTTGATGCACACTGTCCACTGACAGGTGTAGCCTGATTTCTTAAACGGAGTTGTTTGGAATTCAGTAGTAAAAGTTTTGGTGGTCAACATCACTACCGAGGGAATATCGACTATCATGAACTTGGTCATTATCGGTTTAGAGTGTGGCTCGACCGCAAATGTGACGTATAGGTTCACAGTCCTTAGAGAGGGGGGGAGCATGTGGTGAGAGGGGAGGACAAATGATAAGGGATCTACTATCCTTATTTGATTATATCCCAAGAATACATCGATAAATGTGAGGAATTCATGACCTAAGGTAACATCGACCAACTGATCAATACGAGGAAGAAGATAGTTGCCCTCCAAGCATGCTTTGTTGAGGTTGGTATAATCAACACATATCCTTCAGTTTTCATTAGTTTTTTCAGTGAGTACAATATTAGCGAGCCACTTGGGGTACTATATCTTAGTGATAAACCCTACTCCTATTAGCTTGTCTACCTTTTTATTGATCGTTTATTATCGATTAGGAGCAAACTTGAGAGGCTTTTGTTTTACTGGTCATACCTTAGGAGAAATGTTTGGGTAATGCTGGGCTATGTTTAGGTTGATTCCTAATATATCTTTTGATAACCATGCAAACAACTTGGTATTGTACTTAAGAAAACTGATAATTTGTACTTGTTCCTCCTCGAGAAGTATTGCCTCGACCTTAACAATTTAATCGAGATAGGTTTTATCCAAGAGTACCTCAATCAATTATTTCATCGGCTCAGAGTGTGAGAAAAATTTAGCAAAACTTCGAGGATCCATAAACAGTGCCTCAAATTATAGCTTCTTTTGTAAGGAGATTATCGTAAGGTAGCATTAGTGCGGCTTTCGCAGATTGCTTCTCAATTCTCCAATGTTAATTTTTGTCGAAAATTTCATTACCATGTGATAGGTCAACACCATTGCCCTTAGCCTATTTAGCGTAGGGTGTCCTATGATTGCATTATATGTCAAGAGGATATCGACTATTATGAACTTGGTCATCACCGGTTTAGAGTATGGCTCGACCTCAAATGTTACGTGTAGGTTCACAGTCCTAAGAGGGGAGATCGAGTCGCTAGTGAACCTTGTCAACAAGATGTCATAGGGTGAGTTTATTAGTCAATATTCTGAGCTTTTGGAAAGCGTCAAAGTAGAGGATATCGATAGAGCTACTTGTATCAATCATGACTCTTTTTACTCGTGTATTGATCATCCTTGCAAAGACAACTAAAACATTATTATGGTTTGGGTTGAGATACTTTGTATTTTCCTCTTTGAAGATTATCTCGAGGTTATCCTTTGTCCGTAGGCACTTTTCAAGGGTAACTTGGGTGTAAGCTTTACAACTCGAGGAGCTATCTCCTCTCGAAGTTAGTCTACCAATGATGATGTCAATCTATATTTCCACTGGTCCTTAGGGTCGAGGTGAAGGTTCTTAATGTCAGTTGCTCTCGTTTCTTCTTGGTGTATTTCTTTTTCTTTTTTCACATTGTCTCCTTTGAGTTGGGCTCAATTTGTTCATTTGTTATGATGCATTACTATGACAACTATGAAATTTATTGTTCATGTTTCAGTGGTGCTGAAGAGCGACGTCATAAGCTCTCAGTATGTCACACTGAAGAATTTAAATTATAGTATTTTGTAGATATCCATTATTCTACTCTATCGGAAGTAGATTTTATTCACACAAGCCACATTCTGGTAGTAATGTGTTTGAATGCTTTGTTATTTTATAACTATTTTAGATCAAGATTGCTGAATTTCTCACTTGGTGTCTGAGTAATCTAGAAACTAAAACACTTCATGTTGCACTTCTAGTGAAATATGTGTTTAGTTACAGACCTTACGTACGCACTTTTAATGACCTTATGGCTTTGATTTATTTAGACTTTGTTGCTTGTTCTTTTTCATCCTAAATATTTTAAGACTAATTATGCATTTGTGCATCATTTCAAAAAGTTTAAATAAGTTTCATTCATAGTTAACTTCTTTTATCATCTAATTAGGTTCTTTAGGATTTGTTCTAGTAACTTTCTGTCATCCCTTGACCTGGATACTTCCAAGTAAAATGATATGCACATCCACATACATCACACTGATATCTAAATGCAGAAATATATTGTAAGCCAACTTCTTTTGCAATATCAAAAGGGATATTAAGGAACATATTGCCATACTATAGTGCAATATAGATTACTAAACGCTTCTCATTTTCGACAGATGAGAAGGCACATTATGCTGCAAGAGATCCTATCATAACCTTGAAGAAGTACATTCTTGAAAACAGCCTTGCATGTGAAACAGAACTGAAGGCTATAGAGAAAAAAATTGATGAGCATATTGAAGATGCTGTGGAGTTTGCAGATTCAAGTCCACCTCCTCCAAGAAGCCAGCTATTGGAAAATGTTTTTGCCGATCCCAAGGGATTTGGGATTGGCCCTGATGGGAAGTACAGGTGCGAGGATCCTAAATTTACAGAGGGCACTGCTCAGGTCTAAGTTGAAGGTTTTAACACACTATCTACACCTTGGGTTGCTACTTATGGTATTTTGGCAGATATCAGTTTGATTAAAAAATATGTTCTTCACTATAAACTGTTTTTTCTTTTGGCTTCCTAATCTCTCTCTTTTTTGTTTACATTTTCTTGTCTTAAGCAGTCTCTAGCTTCATTTGATACGAACATGTAGAACTCCTAATGTGTGAGACTATGATAGTCTCAGTTTTCTCCATTAACTGAATTAAACATTATTTATCATCCAAATCTCATGTTATGTGGTATGTATGATAAAGTTATGCTTATGTTTGCTGTTTTTCACTCATCCCACTGATTGTTATGTGCAGTATCATTGTAGAAAGCTGACATTTGCTGATCAATATATCTCATCCCTCTTAAGACGGGGTTAAGAATTTTCTTGCAATAGAAACACTACCATATTGGTGATGTGCTGAAACAAAAACACTGGATGGTTACATCTTTGTGAATCTTTAGCATTATATTATGGAAGAATAAGAAAGAGGCTGGATTTGTTCCAAGATGAGTCTCATCCTGATCCACTAAAACACTTCCTTTTGGTTCTATTGTCTCTCTTTTAGAAACAGTTCAATTTGTTCGTGGTAATTGCTTATCGATACATCTTTTGGCTTCTAATCAACATCTTACTCATCTGAAATTACCTGCATATAGGATTCATTAATTTCCACTCTGTTCTATTTTCAGGAAAAATCAATACCTGAACACTACTCTTATCTGATAGGTCAGGATAACTAGTGACTGAGCACTAGTCTATCTGAAAGTAGTGGTGTGTGATTGTGGAGGTGGTGATGTGAAGATAGAGAGAATGAAAATATTTTACTTGCATTGATGGTTACTGATGAGGTATTTGAGATATGATATAATAGAACATGATAGAGAATCTCAGATGACAAATTGGATTGGATTGCAAATGGATTGGCTGTGGTCCACAATCCCAACTATTTCTTCTGTTCCATTGTGTTGGTGGCATTTCACAATCTCCTTGACATCTCTACAAATGCCAAATAGGATGTTCATTTCCATGAGAAGAATTTCCTGCAAATAGATCATCAGTTGTTTCAGTATTCCATTAATGTGGTCTTCTTTTATATAGGTAGCAATATAATATATATATATATATATATATATATATAATTCTTAATTGTCTTAATATTATTTTGAATTATTATAGGAAATTAACATAACAGAAATTAATTTTGAACTAACAATTGAGATATTTTAGATGTTACAAAATTCAAAATTTTAGGGATAAATTCAAAACAAAATTAATTATTTTGTATACAATTGCAATTGCTGTCTTGATTCTTTTGTCCTCCAATTTTCACTGGCATATTAGGTGGATAAGATCAAAGTCATCATCATCAATCTTTATGTGGCTGCGAGAGATAAGATGCTGCACATTTATTCTCTGTTACCTTCCACCATGCCACTTATCTTCAAGGAACTTGAATTGAGGATAATGCCAGACTTTGGACTGGACATCTGTAGAACACAAACTATGATGGAAAAGAAATTTAGAGATTTGAGTCTGGAAATAAATGTTTATTTATTTTCCATACTTTTTATTTAATTTGGTCCACCATCTTTCACATCTTTGGCCTGCTTCCTTCGGTTGATGCAGAGCCAAAGAACATGAAACATGTTCTGCAAAACATGGAACAAGTTCTTAGTTGCTACAGCAGAGCTAGAAAGAGAAAACAGAGCCAGAGCTACACTGCAGCTCACAATTCTATGGGAGACAGAATACTTTTTCTTGGAGAGGTTCTTCACCTCATTTTTTTGGGAGGTGATCTACCTTCTTTAGATCCTGTTCTACATACTATTTTGAGAGATGTCCAATCTCTCTCTTGCTCCTCTTTTTTTTTTTTGTTTGAGTGATAATTCATCATCACCACACCGTTTTTAGTTAATTATATATTATCTTTGACATTTGGATCATATTAATATTATGGTTTTTATACTTAAAAAAAATTTTAAGTTGAGATCTTTATAATTTTGAAAGTAAAATAAATAATATAATTTGTTGTGAAATGATACGAAAAATATAACATGTAATATCTATGTGTTAGATTGATACGAAAGTGACAAACACCTTTTATTTCTAACTTGTGAAATGTTGAAATTACTGTTGTTTTATCAATAAAGGTATTGAAAACTGAAGGAATATTGAAATTATTTTTTGCTTTTCATTTTTATGTTGATCCAACATGTGGTATCAATAGACGACGTTAAGATAAATAAAATTATTTTATTTTATTTTTAAAATTATAAAAATTTTATATAAAAATTTTAAATATAAAATTTATGATACTAATAGGGTTTAAGTAATATACAATTAGCTCTGCAAGAGGAGACTAATCTCGGATGCTTCTTAAATTACAGAGGAGTCCCAAAACACATTAAAGAACTTAGAAGACATTCCTGAAACTATAGGTACATATATAGTTGATATTTTGATACATTTTACAAATTTTCTTAATTTTTTGACTAAAGAAAGAACATTGCTTGAACATATATAGTTGACTAAATTTTTATTTTTAATTTCTAATGATATTTTCTTAGTTCTCTCTCTACTTCTTATTGTACTAATGATGATAAATTAATCATCTTATTAGATTATATTCATATCATGTCAAATGATTCTCTCACATTTTATTTATTTGTGAGATATGTAGTTAGTTATTTATGAATGAAAATATCTTTTTTATTTTTCTTTTAAGTATCCATCTTAATATTCCGAGAGGGAGAGAGAGAAAGTCTATTGTTGGATATAAAATGATGTTATATGATTATAAATAAGGTTAAAAGAGTTTCATCAACTTAATTTAGGAGTCAGTAATCTCATCAGATAATGAGAATTGGTGCAACCTACCTACCTAATCAAGAGGGATAGGAGGATCGTTTGTTTGACTAAGAAACAGCACAAAGTCAAAAGGTGGAAAACATCTGTGATGGTACGACTCAAAGACGGTGCCGTCTTTCTTTGGGGATTTGTTTTAGATCCGTAGCACCGGAGGATGCATGCATGGAACCCGTCGCCTTTGCCTCGTCTTTATGCTGCGTTCCTTTGACATCTTCTTTTAGACTCTTACAACAGCAACAGGTAACATGCATGCGCCTGACGCTTTATTCATGGAGTTTTGTCTCCGTCGTCTTCATTCGTCATCAGCCATGCAGTCCCTAATGAATGAAGAAGAAGAAGAAGAAGAAGAAGAAGAAGAAGAAGAAGAAGAAGAAGAAGAAGAAGAAGAAGAAGAAGAAGAAGAAGAAAGCTGCATGATTGCACCAGGATGAACACTGTACAAGATTCATATATGGAGAATAATAATAGCCTTTAATTTGATGCATCAGAGCAATTAACGGGTTCTAATTCCTACCCCTCGACTGTCATGAATCTAAACAAAAGGCAGAAGAGAAAGAACGCAGGATGTTCTCATGCATCCATCTTCTAATCTAACCAAGAGAAACACCTTATATGTATATATATATAGGTAACAGCGATTCAATGGAGAACGATGGTCTCGAAGCAGTTAAGCCCGTCCAATTCCACAGCAAACCGTGGCCGCCTCCACTCCTGCTGCTGCTCCTCCTGCTGCAAGTTGTTTGCCTTCTCTGCGAGGCCGGACTTGTTGATCTCGACCTTGGCCTCCTCTTCCTTATCCTTCTTCCCTCTCCGGATGAGGAGAGACGTGACCCACTGCGTTCTCGGAGCGGCCATGGAGTTCTGGTGGCAAGGAAAGTAACAGAAGGTGAGGAAGTGCTGCGTGTGCCGAGGGCTGACGGAGAACCAGGCGGCTTTGGCTTTATTGGCGAGGACGCAGCAGCGAAGGTGTTTGCTTCTTCTGTGCCTTCTCCTCGAGTAGGATTAGGAAGTCTAATTGGGTACGGAGAAGGTTGAGAGATGCGTGCGGACTCGGGCAAACCCGCGTGCGACGAATTCGAGACCAGTCCGGATTTGATCCAGTCAAACCGATGTCTTTCACTTTGACTTTTCTGCTGAATCACCCCGAGATCTTTTAGGGGTGACGTGGTGTCACCATCGCCCCCGAAGGGAATCCTGGGTGATTCAGCCCTGGTATCTCTTTCATGCGTCTTGATCGGTTTGTCGGGGTTCTGTACTCCCTGACATCAGCACGAGCGATTTCGAGCGCCTCTTCGAGCACCGGCGTGGAGGAGAGATGACTCTCTCCGCCTTATGCTTCGCCCCCACGACATCCCCCTTCTCTCCGCTCCGCTTCTCCTCTCTCCACGGCGCTCCTCTCCGCCTTCCGACGTTCCTCGCGACGAGGCCCCGTCGTCATCTCTGCACCACTCGTACGGCCCCTAATGTCTCGCCCTCTGGTAAGAGGCCGAGAAGTCTCTCGCACTCGCCTCCGATCTTTGAACCTTAGCTGACCTGTAATCGTTTCTGGACCAGCGTTTTGGTCCCTGCAAGAGCTGCATCTGGACGAGAAGGAAGCCGAGGCTCTCTTCCGGCAGCACCCGGAGCTGGAACTCGTGCCTCCGGAGTCTCTTCGCAGCCGTGTCCTCGCCTTACAGTCCGTCGGAATCGATGACCTCTCGCTCCGCCGGACCGTGGCCCGGCGCCCCGAGATCCTGTCGGCTCCCGAGCTCGGGCCGTTCCTCGAGTTCGTTCGCGACGAGTTGAAGGGGCTTAAACCGGCCAAGCTGGAGCGTCTGCTGACCACGACCCATCCCGAGTTCTTGACCGGCATCGCTGCGAGGGTCATGCGGCTCATGGAGCACGGCGTCCCCGGCGAGAAGTTGGGGCATCTCCTCAACCATGTGCACATAAGGAAGGTGTTCTGTGAAAGGCCCCTGAAAGATTTGGAGGAGATGATCCTTTTCCTGAAGCGGTTCAGCTGGCCGGACTTGGTCATCCGTCGGCCGATGATTCTGAATCTGGGCCTCCACGATCAGCTGATCCCGAGAGTCGAGTTCCTCGCCGAACTCGGGGGCGGAGATGAGGCAGCCGCGGCGGCCTTGATCGCCAAATTGCCTGCCCTCTTATCCTACACCGTCGAGCACTTCGAGTCCCATCTGGAGTTCTGGAGATCCGTGGGTCTCTCCGACGAGGAGCTCTTCAAGATAGCGCTGGTGTACCCTAACATCTTCAGCGTCAGCAAGGAGAGGAAGCTGGGGCCTCGGGTCCAGTTCCTGAGGCAGTGCGGCATGGACGCAGAGGACATCTTCAGGTTCCTGGTGAAGGCTCCCCTGTACGTGAGCCTGTCCTTCAAGGGGAACCTCTCCAAGAAGCTGACCTTCCTGGTGAAGATCGGGTACAAGCATCGGACGCGGGAGCTGGCGTGGGCGGTGGGCGCGACGACCAGGACGAGCTGCGAGAACATGCAGAGGGTGGTGGGCCTCTTCTTCAGCTACGGTCTGTCCTGCGAGGACGTGCTGGCCATGAGCAAGAAGCACCCCCAGGTGCTGCAATACAACCACGCGTCCCTGGAGAAGAAGATGGAGTTCCTCATCGGGTACATGGAGAGGGACGTCGGGGAGATACTGGTCTTCCCGGCATTCCTCGGTTACAAGCTCGACGACCGGATCAAGAAAAGGTACGAGATCAAAAGGGCGGTGAGGGGTAAAGGCATGTCTCTCAACAAGCTCTTGAGCGTGTCCACAGACAGGTTTTACTAAGCTTTGGACCTCAATTTCCATACACGATTAATTCACGAGTTTTTAGTTGGTTTATAGAAACAGATGGATTCAGATACGAATATTGAAAATATGGAAGATTAGGTTTCAGTACAGAGTGAGATAACGGTCGATCTCCTACTAAATCCCATCAAAATCTACGGTGGAGGGAGCAGATCTTTTAGCTTTCCGTGGTTGGTGCCACCATGGAGTGGTCAGCTTCAGGATGGATGATGGTGCTCCAGCTGAAGGACCGATGGTTCGATGGATCTTTTCTTAGGTCGAGGACTACAGATCATGGGTTCGATATCCAACAACAAATGAGATGTTCCTAATAATCGTGTCATGTGGTTGGATTCTTCCCCTTAACAGTTGTTGTTGTGTCTCTATAAGATGAACCGATTATAAATGGATCAATCGAAATGGGGAATGGAGATTTGGTAACGATCGATGATAGGATGATGGATCGAGATCGAATAGCTAATCAGGATCTTGTGCGTGCGGTAACCAACACAAAAATGGCATCAAAACAGCATCTGATCGTCCGTTTTTTGAGGGGATCCACATGAAATCCACATGCTTGGTTCTCGATGGGTGCCCTAAGAAACATGCATCTAATCTGCAAGTCAATCATCGTTGGTCTCCTGATCTATCGTGGAAGAAACGGCGACTCTGCGCCACCCCAATTGATTACCCGCGTGGGACCCGCCTTGACTTGGATGACTCTACTCCTCCCTCCAAGTGCGCCTCCGCCCACGAACGAAGTAATTGGTAGGTTTGTGGAGGAAGAAAGGGATCGGCGCTTTGCCACAACGCCAAGTAACAGAGGGCAAAAGGAGGCGACATCCGAATGCTTATGGCCAGCATCGAGTGAGGTAGGAGACGAAGTTGGACGCAAGAGCTCGATCTCACTATTCCAACAGCAAATTGGTGGGTGTCGGAGTGAGACCGACGCCATAAGAGAGGGAGGGGATCGCCCCCGAAATCCCACACAAAAGAGGATCTTGCGGCCATGGATGTAGATGATGCTCCCTCCACCCCTGGAAAGTGGAAGATGGAGAAGCCCCACCACCGCCACCATCCTCGCCTCCTCCTCCCCCGCTGGCACCATTCCTATCCCGTCTCCAAGCTCGTTTTCTGGTCCTTCTTCGCCCTCGCCCTCTTCGTTGCCCTCTTCCTCCTCTCCCCCCGCTCCTCCGCCCCGGCCCGTACCCCTGATTCTTTTGCTTCCTCGTCGACTTCTTCCGGCGTCCGGCGCGCCGCCCTCCAGATGGCCCCCTGGGGCGGCCCCGCGTGGGAGAAGCGCGTGCGGTCGTCCGCCCGGGTGCGGCGAAACCCCGGCGGCGCGTCCGTCCTCGTCACCGGCGCCGCGGGGTTCGTCGGGATGCACGTGGCCGCCGCCCTCAAGCGCCGCGGCGATGGCGTCCTCGGCCTTGACAACTTTAATGGGTACTACGACCCGTCCCTCAAGCGCGCCCGCCAGGCGCTGCTCGACCGCGCCGGGGTCTTCGTCGTCGAGGGCGATATCAACGATGGGGCGCTGCTTCGCAAGCTGTTCGACGTCGTGCCCTTCACCCATGTCGTGCACCTTGCCGCCCAGGCCGGCGTCCGGCACGCGCTGGTTGACCCGGCGTCCTATGTGCACTCCAATGTCGCCGGGCTTGTCTCGGTGCTCGAGGCCGCCAAGGCCGCCGACCCCCAACCGGCCATCGTCTGGGCCTCGTCGTCCTCCGTATATGGCCTCAACTCGCGTGTGCCATTCTCGGAAGCCGACCGCACCGACCGCCCGGCGTCCCTCTACGCCGCCACCAAGAAGGCCGGGGAGGAGATCGCCCATGCCTACAACCATATCTACGGCCTCTCCATCACCGGTCTCCGGTTCTTCACGGTCTACGGCCCCTGGGGGCGGCCCGACATGGCCTACTTCTTCTTCACCCGTGATATCCTCCTCGGGAAGCCTGTGTCTATCTTCGAAGGCCCTGGCCACGCCACCGTCGCTCGTGATTTCACCTACATTGATGACATTGTGAAAGGTTGCCTGGCGGCCCTCGACCATGCAGGGAAGAGCACCGGCAGCGGCGGCAAGAAGCGTGGGCCGGCACCCCTCCGAATCTACAATCTGGGCAACACCTCCCCTGTTCCTGTAACCAAGCTCGTCTCCATCCTCGAGCGGCTTCTCAAGGTTAAGGCGGTCAAGAAGCTTGTTAAGATGCCCAGGAACGGGGATGTGCAGTTCACCCATGCCAACATTACCTTTGCACAGAAGGAGCTCGGATACCGTCCCACTACTGGCCTCCACACTGGACTCAAGAAATTTGTTCGTTGGTACCTCGAATACTACTCCATCTCCTTGAGCAAGAATGACAGCAAAGGTAGAAGCATTAGTAGCTAGCTGATGGTACGTGAGAGCAGCAGCCCGGTTGCGGTGTAATTGAGGTGGTCAGGATTGTTCTTCAAATCCTTCATATGCTATTGATGTTGTCACGTAATTTTTTCCTCTCCTTTTAAACTTCCTTCAGTTAGCCTTTTGACCAATTTGTGGTTCTTCCTGTCGTTCTTCAATATTGCATAATGTGATTGTCGGAGGAACTTAAGAGTCATGTAAGGCTTCTCTACTGGCATGGTGCATCCTTTGCATGACTTTCTCATATTCTGAACTAGCAAAGAGAACACAGTACATGTTTTCTTTTACTGACTGATCTCTTCTTCTATTGTTTTGCATGTCCCACATTCCGCATTTCTTTTAGGTTATCATCTGTACATGAATAATGATTTAAATGTGAGAGCATGTTAATTCATTCGATATTCTTGTTTCCATGAACTTTATATCTCGAAATTTTTAGTCAGGGTTCATCTGTTATTTTGCTTTCTCTTCACTTCATTAGGTCATTTTGATACTAAGCTGACTACTACTGCCAGATTAATGTATAGTCAGAATGCTTGTATCCATGTGAAACGGGTTTTAAGTATAATGGTATAGAATTGTAAGTTTTCAGTTGCTTCCTAAAGCTGCTTAAGCAAGGGGAGCAAGGGAGAGTCAGGCACACCTATGGTATAAACATTAAGTTAGCAATTGTTGTTTCTAAATAGATAAACTGTTGTTTACATGAGTCATGGAAACTAAGAATACCTACTAGGTGTCATCTGATGATATAATTGCCTAATGAATCTAAATTTTCTTAGATGAGATGTTGCTTCGTTTAGTGGTAAAGGCTTTGCCATATTATGGTACTAATATACTGAAGAATTTTTTATAGAATTTGAACTTTAGCATGTTGCTAACTATAAAAACTTGTTTCTTTGAATAATGGTGCTTCAGAAAATGTTAGTTTTACTGAGATGAGATACAGTGGATGTGAGGGGTAACCAAGAAAATAGGATAAGAAATGTAGTCTTGATAGAGACTAAACGTAAAATTGTTTAAGATCAAATGAACATGCTTTAAGAAGATCTATAGGTAATGTGGTTAGATGAGCTGAGTTGATTAGGATTGATGGTGCAAGGTGAAGATCAGGAAACCTAACAAAACTTTACTAGGAACACCAAAAAGAGATTATATTTTTCTTGATATAACTAGAGGTACATAGAGCTTAATGGTAGCAAACAATCAATGTAACATATCCCAAATAGTTGGGACTTTGCAAGCTATTGTCATCTTCCTTGTTGCTGTGTCATGAGATCTGTAATTTATGTGGAAGGGGCAAGAAGGATGGAGGCTTTAGGTGTGATCTCTATCTATGCCATTGCCTCATTAGAATTTTGTCTTCCTAGATCTCTTCTAGAAACATCCTTGGTTAAAAATTCTTATAATTAGTGGAGACCAAAAGGTAGGTTGGTTTCATTATTTTAACATCACTTTATTAATCCATTCTAATAAAAAAAATCACAAAGCTATCATTGGAAGCATTCACCATATATGCAAAAGAGTTTTTGAATACTTCAATCTCAAAAGTGGAAGAAAAGTGGATTATGCCAACTACATATATATTGGTACGTGTTGCTCCCATGATGGTTAAGATATGGAAGAATGTCATTATCACGAGAAAGATAAAGAGAAATGAGGTAAATGTTTGATCAATTCATTTTATGTAACTAAGGGATGAATTACCATTGTGCGTAGTATCTTGGCATTCCAATATATTGACTAGAATTGGCCTCATATGATCAATCAATTTCATATAATTGAAAGATGGATTTACCGTAGCGCTTAGTATCTTGGCAGCCTACTAAATCTGCTGGAATTTGTTTCACAAGTTTTGATAATCTCAATACTTATATTATATTTGAAGGGAAGTTTCATGAAGAAAACTCATCACGAGCCAGATCTAGAATCATGTGACCAAACCTTTTAAGCACAGGCTAATAGCTAATATTACCCTATATACTATCTTAATTCTCTTCCCAGGTCTGATATGAGGAAGCTGGGTTGTCAATCTCCTCCACTAAAGATTTGACATCCTCGTCAAAGGACAAGCGTAATCCAGAATCATACCTTAATATGTGGCGCTTGAAGTCCATAACTCTGTGGCTTCAGCCTTTTACTATGTCCAGTACTGAGTCTCATATGATACCATTTATCATGATCCTATCGATGAAAAAACTGACCTATTAACTTGATGAGCCTAGAAACACAAGATCCATGATGCATATGTCTAAACCGATAGTGGACCAACTCAGTTCTTTATTGTGGATTTAAACTGATATGTCATGGAACTGGAGATGAGTTCCTCATGTTATGAGTCTGGAAATACACTTTGAAATCAAGAACCCTAAACCAATGAGTATTTGTTTTGGTGGCTCATAATATCCATGAGCATATTTTTGGGTGGAGACATCTTAAAGCAATGATGACACAAGAGGTAAAATGATGCAAAAGTGTTATTTTAACTAACATCTAATGAGCTGTTGTCAAGTATTTCAAGTAATCATTCTGGAAGGACCTTGTGAATCATGGCCCATCATTTCCTGCATGTAAAGCATGACTGTGGAGAACTTTAACTTTAGGGTTTTATTAAGTGGATTCCATTTAAGTTGAATGAAACATTTTTCGATTGGTATTCACCTTTCGTTTTGGTCATAGCAATCTGGAGAAGCAGTAAGACAGATATGTGCACTCGGAGAGAAGGTGGGGAAGCTAGGAGGAGGACTTTGACTGCAAAAGAAAGAATTAGAAGAAAAATTAGGGAACTCTTTATATCATGAAGACAAATCAGCAAAATAGATCTTTTTTTTCAGAACTCCTTTCCTCCCATCCACTAAACATTAAACCGACCTTTGCTTTTCTTTGAGTGATCAAATTTTGTAGGTTTTTCAATATATAGTCCTGGAAACACGATTCCAGTATTTTTATGTGGAATCATGTTTGTCGTAGTAACTAGTACCAGCACAAGATACTGGTTTCTAAGTGTAAATCCTTCCGAATTCTAGTCTGATGATCGTGGATTAGAGTAAAATGACATTTTATTTCGATAAAACTTGATATTTATCTTGGTTCTTTTGATTTTCTTTGTCATTCCTTGCACATCTTCCAAATTGATAGTCTTACCAAGGTTCTCAAAAGGTCAAACCTCAACCATACGACGAGTTAAACATAAGGGCAAAGCTCCAACCTCTGTTTTTGTCTTGGTTGTTAATCAAAGCTTACTGTTTACTAAAATTACTCTCTTTCAGGTGGCTTCAAATTTTTGCTTCATCTCTCTGTTTTTGTTGGTTAATCAATCCTGTAAACCTCTAGCTTTGTAGCTACTTGCAACTCATGCCTTTGAATTTTACCCTTTTTGTCGGCATAATGGTAGTTATCATAAAAAAAACAATTATGAGTTTCTTTTATCCTTCTCTCTGCTTAAATCTTCTGTTTTTTTCCTAAAGCAAATTTTATTATGGTAGAAACTACAAGGAAAATGATAATGTGCAGCAGTATGGAAGAACAAGATCTGACTGTAATGGGAGGGTCTGATAAGCTCTCATAGTACTTCCAGTAACTACTTTGCTTTGTTCTGTTGTAATACCTATTTTTCTTCGAAGATGAAGGTCAAAGAAAATCTCTGAAACATGTTATTTTGGATGGTTTCGCAAAGTAAATATCGGATGTTGTATACATTTCATTCTCTGATGCTCTGATACAAGCTAATGCAGTGAGATAAGGCTCCGTCGGATCTACCGATATCCTTCTCAGAGATGTCTACTTCATATACAATAAGGTATGATTTGGATTGCCACCATTTTTTCCCTCTTTGCTTCTTTCATGCGAATATAGTTTCTTCATCTGTTGCAATGGAGCTTTGTTCGAGTCTTTTTCTCAAAACTACTGCTGTGCTTTGTTCGAGCTTTGTTGCAATTGGATTCATCACAAGTTTTAGCATCAGGTTTGAGTGGATCAAAACATTGTTCTACAACTCTTTTCGAACTCCGGATCTGAAAACTCCATCATCATCTTCTAACAGTTGTTTGGTTCGTACTCCGGGAGTACGACGGTCGCACTACGGATGTGGTCGCCTTCTTCGTACTCCCCCCCCCCCCCCACATGTTTCATGCTGTTCTTATCCTCTACTCCCATCCAACTCTTTGTCCTATTCCCATAGTCAACGCCTCACCGGTAGCTGTCCGAAGTCAACGATCTTGATGAGCAGCCATTCACGAAAACTTCATTGTTTCCTTTCTTTGTTTCTTCTCATTAGTTTTCACCAACACCACATTTAAGTGGTGTGTGAATCCCAAGTTCTTTAAGGTTCTTTGCGTACGTATACACACAATACACGCAAGCAACCTAATCTAGTCTACCTGCTCTCTAGATCTTAATCTAAGAACTCTTCGACCAAGTTTTTGGAGATATTTATGACCTTTTAATATATATATATATATATATATCATAAAAAGATCTAAATAGTAAAAGGAAATATTTCGTTTCCACTCTCAGCCATGGAGACGTGCTCGAGTTGGACTTGGAAAGAGCGGGCCGCCTACATAACAAAAACGGTAAAATGCCGTGCTTCCCTCCGCTGTCAACCGTCACGAATCTATTGTTAGATCTTTTGTGATATCCCAAGAAAATCTTTCTTCCCTCCACTTATATAGTCCGTCATCCACAGCCCCACCGTGTTCAACAACCCCCACCACCATCTGTCGAGCGGAGCGGAGGAGGAGGCAGAGGACAAGGATGAAGCTGGTTTGGTGCCCGGATACCGCCTTGAAGGCCTACGTCGACGCAGTGAAGGCCCTCGCCGAACGCGGCCTCGAGGAAAGCAGCGTGGCCGAGATGGTCTCCGCCATGGCCGGAGGTTGGAGGGCTCAACTCGTGGTGGAAGCGTGGGCCCGCGACGCAGGCGCTGCCACCGGCGTCGGGCTCCGAGCTGCCGTCGAGCACGTGCGAGGCCGACACGTGTGCGTCGTCCCTGACGAGCAGTGGGCGGCGGAGTACGTCGGGGCCATGCGGCGGGCGGGCGCGTCGGTGGAGGCGGAGTCGGTGGCGGTGGGGGAAGCGGAGGGTGCGATGCGGGAGCTGGAGGGGGTGGACCTGATGGTGGTGGACTGCCGGCGGAGGGACGCCGGGAGGGTGCTTAGGGAGGCGCGGCCGGGGGAGAGGGGGATGGTGGTGGTGTGCAAATGGGCGGGTAGGCAGCGGGGCGGGGCGGCCGGGGTTTTCAGGGCCGGGACGAGGGTGGTGCGGGCGACGTACCTACCCTTAGAGGGCGGCGTGGAGGTGTTCCATGTCGGCGTCGGGAAGGGGCCAAGTTTGGGCGACGCCCGTTCCCGGTGGATTAGGTATGTGGATCATTACAGCAAAGAAGAGCATTTGTTCAGAAGATGGTGACTGATAGTGATAAGATTTAGATTTCCCTAACTATATAAAGAAATAATCGAAAAAAATCCTCTATTTTATTGAAAAAAAAATTTCTTTCTAATTTGTATAAATAGACGAAGGATATGTTAATATATTCAAGCTTCTTCAGTAATTTTTTTTCTTTACTTCTTTTCTAATATGGTATCAGAGCTATAAGGTAGAACTTGCACCTGAAGATGGATCGTACATATTGGATATACTACTTCCATCTTGAGGAGCAAGTAGAAAAAATGATGGCATATATTTGAAAGTGTAGACCGTAGAGATTTTTGTGGTGGACCGCGACTTCATCTCAGTCGTTCTTCTTCGGTAATTTCTTTCTCTATCTTTTTTTATGACTCATATAATTTTAGCATATATATATATATATATATATATATATATATATATATATGTTTGGTATTGTTTCTATTATTTTTCTTTTAGGTGCAAGTGGTTGACTTGTGATGATTAAGACTTTAAAGTGTGTGAGGAGGATTAATATACACAATCTTTCTGTAACTAAGAAATTTCAATCTAACAAGTGGTAAAATGAGTAACTATGAGCATTATTAACTTGAGTTTTAATTCCAAGAATTAGTACATTTTTCATTGTTACTAAAGAGGGTTATGCAGAAGCATTAATCCTTTACAATTAGCTAAGTAGTGATCTTTTGCAATCAAGAAAATCCATCATCATATATATCCTGCTTAATTATGTGCATGAAATATGATAATTTTAATCCGAGACGATAAGAACGAGTTTGAACAATTTTTATTAGATTAACTAAAATTCAAGTATAATTATAGAAATAGGAATGACTTATCTCTACTTAGAATTCTATTTGTAAATATAACCAAAACATATAATATTAAAAAGAAAAAGAAAATTATTTTAACATACCTATCTGTACTAAAACACATGCAATAGATCAAACTAAGTATCATAAACAAGAGAAGAAAAAAGGTATCACAGATCTCATCATCACTCATACTATAGAAAAGGAAAAAAAATGATTTAATATAAGCGAAGTATCCATCATTTGTGCTAATGGCTTAGGCTTGTTGATTATATGTCTAATTGACATGATTACCTCGCATCTTCCCTTTTCCTTGTTTAAAGGCAGTCGGAATTGGAATCATTGAATGTGCCACCACATCATGCCATGACATAATGACAGCTTATTTGATGGTAATGTTAACATCATTTGGAATTTGTGTCATGGCCACCTCATGCCACCATTCATCTTGCCATTAAAAAAGAAAGAGTGACCATTAATTAAGAATATTTTGCCATCACTAATATTCCTTGTTTGGGGGTCAAACAAGAGAAATATTTTTCTTTCATTACATGAGAAATTAAAATGATTATTTTACTAAAATATTT
Source organism: Musa acuminata AAA Group (assembly GCF_036884655.1). Lineage (NCBI taxonomy): Eukaryota > Viridiplantae > Streptophyta > Magnoliopsida > Zingiberales > Musaceae > Musa > Musa acuminata. Next base: position 39,099,238 of record NC_088342.1, read on the forward strand.
CTACATCATTAGAATAGCATAAGTGGGTTTTGTTTTGCTCAAATCATCACTATCATGTCACCTTTCTACTAAAAATATTTTTACTAAAGAAAATTTTGAACTTTTCTATTAAATAAAGCATAAAAATTGACATGAAATAATCCTAATTACTCAAATTGTCATTATCTTGTTACCTTACAACTAAAATATTTCATCCTTTAAAACAATATCAATATCATCAATATCCGCATTCTTTTTTTTTTTTCTCTCTATCCTATCATAATTAAAATTAAAAAAAATCAAAAATCAAAATAGGTTTGTGAACCTTTGAATGTCATTATTGTTAGAATACTTTTATCACATCCGCATATTCTTCTCCGTTCTTTCTATCCTTTACAGAATCTATCATATAGATTAAAAAAAATCCATTCTATATATTTTTTAATATTCATAAGGAGTCCTATCAATAAATAATTAATAGAGTCTCTCCGTAAGATTTACTAATATAATATAAGTGAACATCAGAATTTTCTATACCTCATCGAAAGTTAATAGGATCACATAATCTAATACTATAATGTGAATTGATTATAATATATGATCTGAATTATATGTATAATTTGAAGTTACCATTCTAATCACAATGTAACCTCTAAATCAAACTTACTTTAGATCATAGTCATTGCATTGGGTTGGGCCGTACTTAGCCACTAGTACAATAATGCATTAACCAATTGGATGTTCCAATAAAATCGAATCTCTATGATTAATTCATATAGGAAAGATAACGATTATTAATCCTATTATAAGAGGATTAGGCACAATATCACATATAAGTGAGTCTCCAAATTTACACTTTGGTACATTATACATAGATTAGTACTGAAAATTATGTACATATATATATATATATTGGAGGATGACTTCTTTTGAGGCATTATTAATGAGAAGTCTTTCGCCTTGCAATCGATCGCACTCACTACATGTATTGCAGTAGAAGCCTATTAAGATGCAAATGGGAGGGAGGCTTCAATCCCTTCCTTCCCTCATTAAGCTTCGATCCATTTCTTGCGAGGAGATGTGATCCTGAAGACGTGCTCCTCGCCGGTGCACTCGTCGACGCGAACCACCCACTGGCTCCTCTTGCCGGCAGGCGGAACCCGGCTCACCCTCAGCCCGCCACCGATGGGCAGCAGATCTACCCTCAGCCCCCCCAGGGCGTCGCCGCTCGGACTCGAGCTCTCGCAGAAGGCGTTGTGGCCGACCACGACTCCGCCGCAGGCCTCCATGGCGCCGAGCTGCGCCGCCCGGAACACCCGCTCGTGCTCCTCCGACGCGCAGTCGACGAGGACGAAGTCAGCGCCTCTGTACTCCCCCAGCAGCAGGTGTTGTGCGTCGCCGACGACGAGGTCCACGCGGCCCGCGTCGGGCCCGAGTGCTTCCAGCGAGGAGTGCAGCTCGTCGGGCCCGCGAACGATGCAGGCGATCCGGCCGCCGGTCTGATCCGCGGCGGCGATCAGCGCCAGGGTGGTCGGCCCAGCGGAGTCGGCGCACACCTCCACCATGAGGCGTGCGCCGCTCCCGGCGGCCAATGCCGACACGAACTCGGTGAGGTCGGGCTCCTTGGCTTTGTTTCCCTGCAAAAAACCAACGCAGGAAGCTCATGCAGTCAGCCATTCAAACTCCTACAGCTTGCATCGGACGGGAAAAGCTCAAGTGGTGGTGGCTTTGCTTACCAGTTTCAGTGTCCGGAGGAAAGCTTTGGTGGCATTCTCAGCAGACCAAGCCATGCCTCTGTAGCTTAATTCTCTTCTTCTTCTTTGTTTAGTGATGTCGATTAGGTTTTCTGGGTATCCACAAGCTCACAAACGTGGATATATATATAGGCTACAGACCACCATATAATATGCATCTTTCTGTACGGCCTAGTTGGCATGCTCCATCACTACTTCCTTTGCCTGCTGGTATGCATCAGATCCACTTCACTTCACCTGTTGAATCACGTTGACATGACTCTCTCTCTCACACACACACACTCTCTCTCTCTATATATGTATATTTATAGAAGAGACAAAGGAGATCTATGTTAACAGATGTCTTTATAGAGTCAGATGGATCTCCATAAACACAACAATGCATGTGACACAGAACTAGAAACAAGGAAGTCGGCAAGAGAACCTTCTGTAATAGATCGTTAACACATTGACTTAAAAGTGTTCATCCATCTAAATCTTGGTGTAGTGTTCTTAAGCCAGCCAACATCATCCTTGTCGACATCTTCCTCGTGCATCTTAAACAAGCTGCATGTGAAATTTACGTCTGCAGGAAGAGGGATGGGAACTCCACGGAGCAGCACGTGGATGAGACCTTATTGTAGTTCCTCTGTCATCTTCCTCGATGTTGCCCGTTCTCAGCAGGTTGTTTCATGGAAGGCGCTGCTTCTATATCTCCTATTCTCTATAGTTTGATCTGCACGGAGCACACATGCATGGAGTAAGGCTTCCTCTCCCAAAATATTGATGCATGACCTGTGATGTCTGCCTGATCCGATCTGATCCGACCTAACCTGTCGCGGACCAAACTAAAATGTTGAGATTTCCGAGGCTTTGTCTCATGGTTTGGAAGCATCGGGCGGCAAAACGCACCGACTATTACAGACTAATATTGCAGTCGTACTAAGAAGAGAATAGATTATCCATTGCTTCACACTTCCTCCGATAAAGAGGAGCAATCGTAACGCTTGTCGACTACGGTGTTCGAATACTGTTAAACTTATCCACATCAATTGTAATCACATCAAATATTTAAGTTAGGAATTGATTTTCTTTCCTTACTTGTTATTATAATTTAAGAAAATCCTAATCTACTTCCTTGTTTGTTGATATGAATTAAGGAAATAACTAGTAAGTATTCCAAATATGATGATATCATATTTGGTAGTATATTAAATGGAAATAATTTATATTAAATAAATACGAAAATTAAAATTTATTTCCCTTAATAGAGGCTCACCTCCTATTTAAAGGGGAGGGATCTCTCTCTCTTTCGTTCCTCACCTAGTCGAGCTTGGCAACGGGAGGAACAAGGAGTTACACCCTGTTGACAAGAGAACGAGGAGTTACACCCTGTTGACAAGAGGTAGGTTTTCCCTACCTTTCTTAAAAGTTTTAGCTTTTATTTTGATTCTTTAAATGTTGAAAGTTTTATAGTTTGAAAAATGTGTATCAATTCTTTAAATGTCAAATTTTTTTGTATTAAAGTAATCAGTTAAAGTTTTCAAAATATTCTCTGACCCATGATTAAGGTTTTTATTGTAGAATTAAATATGTTAAAAAGGTATATGTTTTATATGATATATTTTCTGTATTACAGTTTATCTTTAATCTTATCTGGATTAAAATCTTGTTAGACTAGAATATGTTATCTAAAATCCCTTTTTGATATTCTTTGATCTGAATTTTAAAATATATTATTCTGAATGATTTAAAATATGACTAGAATATGTTGAAATTTTATGTGTTGAAAACATGATTTTTATTTGAATTTAGAAAGCTATTTCCTTGTGTTAAAAACTTATCTCCTAGTCCCTCTTTTAATGTCTTATGATTTCTAGTCAAATTGAGAATGTTATTTCTTTGTATTAAAACTTTTCTCTTCGTCTATCTTTTAATACATTATTATGTTTTCATATATGTTGTTAATGGGTATACGCTATGACTAGTCCATGGGCTAAGGCTGGATCAATTTTATGCAATGCATGCTCAATCATGTATAATGCACATGACCAATAGATGGACTGGCTCAATCTAGCCCAATATTATTGTTGAACTTGAGCCCAAATATTGATTGAATTAAACTATACTTGATTAGTCTAGATCAATTCAGGGTGATTCCGAATTGATTGACTTATTCAAGTTAGTTTAACCTAAATTGAACTTAATCTAGTCTAAATTATACTAGTCTAGGGTGGTTCCAAACCAGTTAAATAAGGATTAAAGATCAGTTCAGTTAGGCTCTAGTAAATCGAGTTCAATTGAATCGATTAAACTAGAGTTCAAGTCAATTGAGGGTTAATTTATATTATTTGATATTGATGATTTTTGAAAGAGACGTTTTAAATATGTTATTTCATCCCGAAATGGATATGACCAGTGTGAGATTATATTCCTGCCAAGAGCAGGTAGGGCGATTCCCTTCGGGGATTAGCGGGCCGTCAGACGTGGCGGCTGGACGGTTCCTCCATCCGCTGTTGGGAGGAACGTGTCCCCACTTTGGCGGGTGTGGGACACCACTCCATCCGCTGTTGGGAGTGTGATATGAGTTTGCCTCCATCCGCTGTTGGGAGAACACAAACTCATCCCGTAGGATAAAGCCTCTCCATCCGCTGTTGGGGGAGTGCTCCTTCGGGTACTTGATATACGCCAATGGGATGATTGATTGAATTTTGGTCATGTATTTATCTTGATTTGACTTTTGGGGTTCCTACTCAGCGTTGCTGAATTTTCTTTGTTTTTGATTTTCAGAGCAGCCTCCCTCTAGTACTAAATCGGATTCCAGTGGAGAGCGAACATTCCTCTACCGCTAGGTAGAGCCACTTGGATGACTCTTGAAGTTAACTTTTCTATTTGTAATTTGATGAATAAATGAATTGTAATAAATGGTTATAGATGATGAATAAAGTGATGTTTATTTATTTGGTCTGTGTGAAAATATATGAAAAAAAAAAAAATTCAGGATGTGACAATTTTTATGGTATCAGAGCATGGTCTAGGGCCTGTAGGTGTATTAGGTCCCTTGATTGACTTTAACCAATGATTGTCTTTAACCTATTATAAGAGTAATAGAGCCAATTCCAAAGATTAGTGGTTTTATCACTCGGGGTGCTCATGGTCGTAATGCTACTAGTGTACGCACTCGGAGAGGTGTTCATACAAATAATAAGTTGGAAACTCTTTGACAGTTGATCAGATATATAGAAACTGTGTTATTACTATTAAAGGTCATGATTTGCTAGTAGATCTTATTATACTAGAATTTCAAGATTTCGATGTTATCTTGGGTATGGACTGACTTTCAACATACCATGCAAGTGTCGATTGTTTCCGGAAGACTATTACTTTTTCACCCTTAGATCAACCATCTTTCAAGTTCATTGGGATTCAGGAAAAGTTCCCTTATATTATTTCAGCTTTGAGTGCTACCCAATTATTACTCAAAGGATGTCAGGGATACTTGACATTTATTTTTGGAGAAGAATCTAAGAAGCCAGTATTAAAAGACATCCCCATTGTACGGGATTTTCCAGATGTTTTTCCCGAAAATCTACTTGCACTACTACAAAATAGATAGATTGAATTTACAATTGATTTTACCTGGCACTGCACCTATTTCTAAACCTCCGTATATAATGACACCAATTGAGTTGGAGGAGTTAAAGAAACAGATCCAAGAGCATTTGGATAAGGGTTTTATTCGATCCAGTGTATCACCTTGGGGTGCCCCTATCCTATTTGTGAAGAAGAAAGATGGATCTATGCGACTATACATCGATTATAGACAACTCAAGTGACCATAAAGAATAAATATCCCCTTCCCCGAATAGATGACCTATTTGATCAACTTCAAGGTACTCAGGTATACTCGAAAATTGATTTAAGATTTGGGTATCATCAACTGAAGATAAGGGAAGGAGACGTACCAAAAAAAAAAAAAACTGCTTTTAGAACAAGATATGGTCATTACGAATTCTTAGTAATGCCTTTTGGACTCACAAATGCACCGACTGCCTTCATGGATCTTATGAATAGGGTGTTCCACCCTTATCTTGATAAATTTGTAATTGTGTTCATTGATGATATCTTGATCTACTATAAAAGCATAGCAGAGCATGAACACCATCTTAAGATAGTTTTGGAAGTCCTAAGGCAAGAGAGACTATATGCCAAACTAAGCAAGAGCAACTTCTGGCTCAATGAAATTATGTTTCTCGGTCATGTAATTTCAAGTGCTGGTATATCTGTTGACCCTCATAAGATTGAAGCCGTGATAAAATGGAAGCAACCTTCTAATGTTTCAGAGATTAGAAGCTTTTTAGGTTTGGTTGGATACTATAGAAGATTCGTAGAAGACTTTTCAAAAATAGTAGCACCATTGACCAGATTGACACAAAAGAATATAAAGTTCATGTGGGATGATAAATGTCAACAAAGTTTTCAAGAATTGAAGAAGGAATTAACCAGTGCTCCTATATTGGTGATTCCTTCGGGGGGAGAAGGTTTTGTAGTGTATAGCGACGCCTCACTACAAGGGTTTGGTTACGCTCTAATACAAAACGAGAGGGTAGTTGCTTATGCATCGAGGTAATTAAAGCCTCATGAGAAGAACTGTCCTACTCATGACTTAGAGTTAGCAACTATCATTTCTGCACTGAAAATTTGGAGGCATTATCTCTATGGACAGACTTTTGAAATCTTCACGGATCATAAGAGTCTCAAATATATTTTCACACAGAAAGATTTAAATATGAGACAAAGAAGGTGGTTGGACTTTCTAAAGGATTATGATTTTAATATCAACTACCATCCTGGGAAAGCTAATGTAGTTGCTGATGCCTTAAGCAGAAATACCTATAGTCTTGTAGCCTATATGAATATTCAAAGGAATTCTATGATGACGGAGTTGGCAGACTTAAAACTTAAACTTTTATCGGAGATAAATAAAGGTTTTCTTGCGTGTCTGATGGCACAATCATATTTGGTGGAAAAGGTTAAAGAAAGTCAGAAGGAAGATACATATCTTCAAATGATAGTTAAGGACATAGCTCAAGGATCTAGACCTGAATTCCTCCAAGCCGAAGATGGTTCTATTACATTCCATAATCGACTTTGTGTTCCCGAAAGCCATCCAGTAAAGATGCAATTATTGGATGAGGCACATAGATCAAAATTTAATATCCATCCCGGGACTACTAAGATGTATCGAGATTTACGCCAAAACTATTGGTGGCGTGGTATGAAGAGAGATATAACAGAGTTTGTTTCTAAATGTCTGATATGTCAACAGGTGAAGATAGAACATCGAGTACCTGCGGGAAAGTTGCAAAGGATTTCGATTCCTGAATGAAAGTGGGAGCAAGTCACTATGGATTTTGTGACAAGATTACCCAAGACTGTGAAAGGATATGACGGAATTTGGGTAATAGTAGACAGACTTACTAAATCTGCTCACTTCCTTCCTATTAACAAGAAGTATTCATTGGATAAACTAGCAAGCTTATATATTAAGGAAATCATTCGATATCATGGGGTGCCAGTTAGCATTATCTCAGATAGAGATCCAAGATTCACCTCTAAATTTTGGGGAAGTCTACAAAAATCTTTGGGCACACAGTTAAAGTTTAGTACAGCTTTTCACCCCCAAACTGATGGCCAATCTGAAAGGACAATACAAACTCTTGAAGACCTCTTAAGAGTATGTGCTTTGGACTTTGGTGGGAGTTGGGATATGTACTTGCATCTAATTGAGTTTTTTTATAATAATAGTTACCACTCTAGCATACAGATAGCTCCATTTGAAGCTCTTTATGGAAGAAAGTACAGATCACTTGTATATTGGGATGAGGTGGGAGAACGGAAGCTTTTGGGGCCTCAATTAATTCAAAAAGATGCTGATAATATTCGAATTATATACCAAAGATTATTAACAGCTCAAAGTCGTCAGAAAAGTTATGCAGATCGAAGACGAAGAGATCTAGAGTTCGAAATTGGTGAGCACATCTTCTTAAAGGTGTCGCCAACCAAGGGAGTTATGAGGTATGGTCAAAGGGGAAAGTTAGCCCCAAGATTTATTGGCCCATTTGAGATCTTACAAAAGGTTAGGCCTGTAGCATACAGATTGGCATTGCCCCCGACTTTGGCTAGTATCCATGATATATTTCATGTGTCTATGCTTCGAAGATATATCAGGGATCCATCACATGTCATATCTTACCAACCTCTACAATTACGAGATGATGCCACTTTTAGAGAACAACCAACCCAGATCTTGGAAAGAAAAGAACATGTTCTAAGGAACAAAATTATACCTTTGGTAAAGATTTGTTGGCAACACCATTCAGACCAAGAGGTAACATGGGAAAGAGAAGAAGATATGCAAGAGCAGTATCCTCATCTATTCTATTAAGGTAAGCTAAATTTGGGGACCAAATTTCCTATAAGAGGGGAGAAATGTAATCACATCAAATATTTAAGTTAGGAATTGATTTTCTTTCCTTACTTGTTATTATAATTTAAGGAAATCCTAATCTACTTCCTTGTTTGTTGATATGAATTAAGGAAATAACTAGTAAGTATTCCAAATATGATGATATCATATTTGGTAGTATATTAAATGGAAATAATTTATATTAAATAAATACGAAAATTAAAATTTATTTCCCTTAATAGAGGCTCACCTCCTATTTAAAGGGGAGGGATCTCTCTCTCCTTCGTTCCTCATCTAGTCGAGCCTGGCAGCGGGAGGAACGAGGAGTTACACCCTGTTGACAAGAGAACGAGGAGTTACACCCTGTTGATAAGAGGTAGGTTTTCCCTACCTTTCTTAAAAGTTTTAGCTTTTATTTTGATTCTTTAAATGTTGAAAGTTTTATAGTTTGAAAAATGTGTATCAATTCTTTAAATGTCAAATTTTTTTTATTAAAGTAATCAGTTAAAGTTTTCAAAATATTCTCTGACCCATGATTAAGGTTTTTATTGTAGAATTAAATATGTTAAAAAGGTATATGTTTTATATGATATATTTTCTGTATTACAGTTTATCTTTAATCTTATCTGGATTAAAATCTTGTTAGACTAGAATATGTTATCTAAAATCCCTTTTTGATATTCTTTGATCTGAATTTTAAAATATATTATTCTGAATGATTTAAAATATGACTAGAATATGTTGAAATTTTATGTGTTGAAAACATGATTTTTATTTGAATTTAGAAAGCTATTTCCTTGTGTTAAAAACTTATCTCCTAGTCCCTCTTTTAATGTCTTATGATTTCTAGTCAAATTGAGAATGTTATTTCTTTGTATTAAAACTTTTCTCTTCGTCTATCTTTTAATACATTATTATGTTTTCATATATGTTGTTAATGGGTATACGCTATGACTAGTCCATGGGCTAAGGCTGGATCAATTTTATGCAATGCATGCTCAATCATGTATAATGCACATGACCAATAGATGGACTGGCTCAATCTAGCCCAATATTATTGTTGAACTTGAGCCCAAATATTGATTGAATTAAACTATACTTGATTAGTCTAGATCAATTCAGGGTGATTCCGAATTGATTGACTTATTCAAGTTAGTTTAACCTAAATTGAACTTAATCTAGTCTAAATTATACTAGTCTAGGGTGGTTCCAAACCAGTTAAATAAGGATTAAAGATCAGTTCAGTTAGGCTCTAGTAAATCGAGTTCAATTGAATCGATTAAACTAGAGTTCAAGTCAATTGAGGGTTAATTTATATTATTTGATATTGATGATTTTTGAAAGAGACGTTTTAAATATGTTATTTCATCCCGAAATGGATATGACCAGTGTGAGATTATATTCCTGCCAAGAGCAGGTAGGGCGATTCCCTTCGGGGATTAGCGGGCCGTCAGACGTGGCGGCTGGACGGTTCCTCCATCCGCTGTTGGGAGGAACGTGTCCCCACTTTGGCGGGTGTGGGACACCACTCCATCCGCTGTTGGGGGAGTGCTCCTTCGGGTACTTGATATACGCCAATGGGATGATTGATTGAATTTTGGTCATGTATTTATCTTGATTTGACTTTTGGGGTTCCTACTCAGCGTTGCTGAATTTTCTTTGTTTTTGATTTTCAGAGCAGCCTCCCTCTAGTACTAAATCGGATTTCAGTGGAGAGCGAACATTCCTCTACCGCTAGGTAGAGCCACTTGGATGACTCTTGAAGTTAACTTTTCTATTTGTAATTTGATGAATAAATGAATTGTAATAAATGGTTATAGATGATGAATAAAGTGATGTTTATTTATTTGGCCTGTGTGAAAATATATGAAAAAAAAAAAATTCAGGATGTGACATCAATCGTGATAATTATTATTGATCAGAATAGAGAAAAACGAGACTAATGAAAATGGAGATAGATACGAAGATCAAATATTGCTTATGTCACGTCTCATCAGTTTGACATGTCGGTCAGTGTCAAACCTAATCATCTTAGCAAACCCAATGGATGTCTTGCGATCGACGTAACTATCTCGTAGAACAACTCATTGCTCTAACAATTACTCAAGCTTCTTATAAAAAGGTCCTTCGAGGATACTTCTAAATCCTCCGATTACACTATCAACTTAAGCATCGGAGAAATCTCTATCGAGCATATCCCTAACATAGTTTTCGTAAAATCTTTTATCGAACGTTCTTATATTTTGACACTAAACTACTTATCGGTTAGTACTTATATCATCATTCCACGTACAAGCTTATATGCCACCAAAGCCTACTATTATATTGGATACTGTTGATGCTGTGTTGCCTTGTCGTTCGATCGTGTCGCAGCCAATATATTCGTTGGGCTCATGTGAGCACTCGAGATCAGACACTGGTCTGTGTTCTATGAGACTTGGCTGGTCTCTCAAGGACAAGGTATGGGCTTCAAGAATCTAATGAGTCAATGCCACCAGCAGAAGATGAAGATTTGGATTGAGGATAGATTTGATGTCTCAGTTTATCGGTTTAAAGGATGTGTGAAGGAAGAACTGAATCTAGGAGAGTAGTAGCAAAGCATGGGCACGAATGATTCTGATTGCATTGCATGCCCCCAAGAGGGAACACACTGTGTCTTCAGTGGATGATTTCATGCACTATGCTTTGAATCAAGTGGAACAGTGTGTCCCCTTCATGTCCTTACAAGAACAAATATATTGGCACATCTTCTTCTGCAGAGGTTGATGTCTTGGATCAATGAAGCAATTTGATTGTGGTTTTGGGCAACGAGAGAAGGTTCAAACCAAAACTTAACTCTATAACCTAACAAATAAGATTAGTAGGTCTAACTTAGATTTGTTGCACAACAAAGCTGTAATATCTCAATTGTTTTTGCATGTTTAAATTAAAATATTTAAATTTTTATTTATACTTTCTAGTAAAATCTTTTTGCGGCTTTGGGAATTGTTAATAGTAAGCATTTCACTTCTTCCAAATACAATAATTATCTTATTGAAATTATATGATTATTGATGAATGAAAATATTATTATTTTTCTTTCTTTTATAGTATTAATTGACTCTGCCATCTTTCTTTAATCCTTTCATGAGGTATTTCGACATCAAAGGATGAGTTAGACAAGTTGTAGATTTGGATGCAATCTAACAACTTGGGTTGGATTCCAAATAGGATTAGATTTGGATTAGATTTGAGTTGGATAAAGGACGAACCCAAACCTAAGCCGAGCCTAACCCAACCAGCATCCAATTTAAGCCACAGAAAGAGTCATTTATTTTTCACATATATATAGAAATTTTTTTATAAGAAAAGAGAAGCGAAGAGTAGAGAGAAAGGTAATTAAAAATTGTATAGTAACTTAAACATTAGTCAACGTGTAAATTTATTCTCTCTCCAATTTATTTATCTAACAAAATATTCTTCTCTTTAATACTTCCTCCAAATACCAAAGTGGTTACTATTTATTATGATTAATATTACCCAATTAGAAATTTAAAATATATATAAATTAAAACCTAAGCTTATCATCGAATGATTTTATGATGTAAGAACAAAAACATAATCGATATTATAATATGATATATGATCAACACCTCAGTGTTCTATGAATAACATAGTCGATACTTCAAAAGCATATGACAACTTGACATAAGGTTGACTCGATTGGACTTTATTATATCCTAAATTCGACACAACACAATTATGGTTAAGCTCAGAGACATGTACAACTGCTTCCGTCGATCACAAGAGGTATAATCCAAAGAGTTCATTATAAAAGGATTCCCCTTACACTTATCAATACGACCAAATCTTTCCACCCATTTACAAATGAATAAAAAGAAATTCCTGCTCTTATCATCTTTTTCTTCTTTTACCTCATCTTCAACTTCTTCCTTCCTCGTCGAGGATGATATTGAGGAGACAACGATCAAGGTTGGATGATATTGGCAAAAAGCATAAGGCGATGATTGAGAGCGTTGAGAATGATATCGAGGGGACAACGAGCAAGGTTGGACAATATTGACAAGGAGCATAAAGCGATGATCGAGAGCATGAACGTCATAAGGAGCATAGGACGATGATGATGTCGATAAAAAATATAGGATTATGAAAAAAAAAAGAATGAAATTGATAATAAAAGAGTTATAAATAATAAAATAATATATATTTTAAAATATAAATAAAATAAACTTCTAAAACTAATTTAAACATTGGAAGGATATTATGAAAATCTCGAAGTCAAGCGATGACATTAAATTTTATTAAATAAAATTTAATGATGTTTATATAAATAAAAAACATACTACAATTGTTGTGGGAAATAGCTTGGAGCCGTGGCCTCGGGGTCGACGCGGTTCGGTTCGAGTCCGGACGACAGGGATCTCTCCGGGGCGTCCCTCGAGCTCGCGGGGTCGGTCTGGTACGATGGTCCGATCGGGACGGGGTCGCCGTTTCCTCCGGGCAAGGACTCCTCGTCCGCGCGTCTGACGAGGGCCCTCGGCTTCGCACTTGCACAAAGGTCGGGTCGGGAAGCTCGACCCGACCCCTCCGATGAACAAGTTAAGAGGATGTGGAGGGAGTTTCAGGAGAAGAGGTGTTTTGTGTATGTCCGTCCTCCCCTCTCCTGATGAACGAGAGGATATTTATATGTAAGCTTACTGTTGTTTGATGTGCCCGCCTGTAGGAGGCAGGTTGATAGCGTCTGACATGGGAGTTAACGTAGCGTGAAGAACCGAGCCTGAGTAGACGTTAATGCGCCTCGACCGGTGTTCCAGTTCGTTTGACCGGATGCAATTATGCCGATCGAGGCATGAGATGTCGGCTGACATTAATTAAGTCTTATCATAATTACTATCCTCATCAATAATGGAGTTCAATTCATATTTAATAGTAAACCTTCTTACTTCACAATCAATATTATTGCGCATTTTCTTCAAACAAAAAACCAGTATCCAAATTTATATACACAGCCTTTTACTAAAAACAAGTATTAAAAAGAAAAAAAACAAAGCAAGCTGAAAACAGAAGCATTTCCGAAATCTTGGGACCATTACACAGCATTGCTTCTTGGAATCATTAGATTCTTAGTATTCACATCCCCTGCACGACTGTTGGCCACTGCTTCTCCCACTCACATCGACTGCCTCTTCTGCTGCTGCGGCCTCTCGGAAGTGTTCCTTCCGCTGCAACTGTCGATGCTGCACTCCGTGTTGCCGCTGTTGTACACGCAGAGCACCTTGCACTTCACCACCCCGCCGGTGTACACGTGGAACCCCGGCGCCACCATCATCCGCACGCCCACCGGAGTCAGCCGCTTGACCCTGTCGGCCGCTACGTCCTCCATGAACCGGCCATCGAACCTCGCCCCTCTGTTCGCCCTCAGCGTCGGGATCGCCGGGTGCACTGACCGGGCCATGAGCCGGACCACCCACGCCCCCTTGGCCGACCCGAAGAAGGCCTGCAGCAGCCCCTCAGGCCACGGCCGCGTGCGTCCCACCATCGCCACCACCTCGCTCATCTTTCGGTCACAGAACCGACTCAGCCCCACGCTGTAGTGCCTCGTGCCTTTGCTGAGAACCTCGTCCCAGCCTAGCCCTCGGACGGCCTCGTAGCCCGTCCGGCTGGCCTCGCACCGTGCCGCCGGGTCGATCAGGTCGGACTCCTCCCCGTCGTCCTCCTCGAATCCGGCGTACAGGACCCGGTTCAGCAGCGCCTCCATGTAGAACAGCAGCCCGCTTGGGTTCCTCCGCCACTGGACCGCGGCCCGGGGATCGTACGGCTGGATCAGCGTCGCGACCCTGTCGGAGGACCGTGAGCCTGGCCCCGCAAGACGGACCTGCGAGATCAGCGAGCGGGCGAGGTGGCGCACGGCCGTGTGGGCTTCGGCGACGGCGAGGTGGAAGGCCTCGGCGGTGAAAGGGGCAGAGGACGGGGGTAAGCCGGTAGCCGGGCCCGGTTGGAGGGCGGCTCCGAGGTCGCGGCAGTGCGACTCGAGGCGTTCGACCTTTCGCTCCAGCTCGGCGAGGGAGTACTTGAGGCGGGAGGCCTCAACGAGGGCTTCATCGCGTTTTCGGGTAGCGTGGACGAGTTTCCGCGACAGCTCCGCCGCTGCGAGGCGCCATTGGTCCTCGTGAACGTCGGAAACTGGTGTGGCTGAAGCGGTGGCAGGGCTCCGGCCGGTGAGGGAGAGGAAGAGAGATCGGAGGCCGCGGAGGCTGGGAGAAGAAGACACCATGGGGTGTCGATGCTGGCCAGCGGCGTTATCGAGGGGGACGACTGTTATGAGCTTGTCACGAGAGGTGGGGCGGCACTTGTTGCAGGAGACGGACACGGCCTCGCTCTCCTCCTGGCCTCTGCACCGGGAGGGTCGCCGCGGAGTGGCCGTCGGTGCGCTTGTCGCCGCTGAGGAAGCGGTGACGGAGGAGTGGAGCGGCGTGGGGTTATGCACGTATGGACTTCCGCTTACGGATGCGCTCGATGGCTGTTCTTTAGGCACGACTTCCAGTTGCTGAGATTCCTCCTCTTCTTCTTCTTTCTCATGCTCGGGAATCTGCCAATAAAGGTTTCATGCATGCGTGAGAGCCTCTAAAAGACTGAAACAAACGAGAAGAAGAGATCGATTACTCACCGGATCGAAGACAGGAGAGCGAGGAGGAAGGGGAGGAGGAGAGGGGAGGGAAAAGGACGAAGGACAGGAGAAGGGAGAGGCCATCGAAGACGAACTATTCTCTTCCTTCCTCTTCTCTTTACGGGACAGTAGCGAGTTAAATGCTGCGTCTAAGACTTCCCCCTCCCACAATAAATTAGCCGCAGACTTCGTTTCCTCGTGTCTCCTCTTTCACTGTTACCGCTACAGAAACTGCCATTGCTGGAGATTCATCATCAGCACGTTGTGGAGAAGAAATGACGTGTAGTTTTGCATATATTCTCCTTACAAGGACAAAAAAGTAAGGCATTGGAGAACTCAGCATGCATGTAAGACCATCACGAACTACAGATTGCTGCAGGAGACTTAGAACACAGATGAACTGGATACATTTGAAGTCTTCAATGAGCGACCATTCTGTCGTTGCGTTGGGTGAGCATTGATTAATGGCGGTCGCTTAGGATGGCCTTCCCCTGTCACTACGAATTAAATGCTGTTCACGGGAACTCAGTATCTTCTCTCACTACTCCTCGTCAAGCACACTCAAGTAGCACTGAGTCATGTGAAGGTCATTCTCAATGCAGCCACTCTTCTTCCTCCAAGGAAGAATGTTGGGAATGGGTAGCACGATACGATCTTGCTTCTCACACCTTAGATCAAGATTACATAGTGGGAGGGCACTGACTGCTCTCTCTCTCTCTCTCTCTCTCTCTCTCAGCTAAACCTGTAAGATTCAATTCTCTGGTCCCGGTCACGGATGAGCATGTGAGCCACATTTATGAACATCTGATGAGAAACCACTCTGTGTTATGGATCCATGCTCTTCGACAATGATCTCTTCTACAAGGAGAACTGTTCTTCTTCCCTTCTCTCTTCCTTGTGTGTCTCTGCAGGTCTTCCGTTTTATCAACGAGAGGAGGAACGGGGGTCTCTCGGCCATGGATGAGCTGACAGTGTGGATCAGGACACTGAGGAGAGTGGTGCAGACAAAAACAAGTGAGCTGTCAGCAAAAAGCTTTATACAGGCATCGGCAGCTTTGTACAGTCTCCTATTTAAGGAAGTCAGACGCGTACGCCGATCTACTTTTCCCAGTCAACCGAGTGCAGAAGGCTATCCTTTCGTTACACTGCTACTGTGATGAGAGGAGAGAGTAGAAAAGCGATGCTGTCATCGAACGGCATCAGGCATCACCATCTTTACGAGCGACGGGTGCTTCTCGACCTCATCTCACTCGCCTCCGATGCGTTCTTGTGAAGAGGCATGTCACGTGTAGGCTTGTGCAGGAGACAGAGACAGCTCCACCTCTCGACAGTGTGACGGTGACCGGTGGACACAGCGGTGGCTACGACTGTTCAGATGATCTATTCGTATGTTTGGATTAGGTAGAAGTCAGATGAGCCTTAAAGACTTGTGTTTCAAGATCTTGACACCTCCTTAAGATCCTTCTTTTCCTTCTTACTTTGTCATTAATGATCTTGATGCCTCCTTTAGGTCGGTAGATGCACCTAATTAGGTATAGGTCATCCATCCACGTAGTTGTAGATATAGCTTGCTAGTCCAATCAAAGGATTCATCTCGAAAGATACAAGTCAAATGAATAAAAGAAGATGATAATTTTTAACTATTAACACTCTTTGGGACGCTCAAGTCTAAGAGAGAGAAAGCTACGTACGATCGAGATGAGAGAGAGAGAGAGAGAGAGAGAGAGAGAGAGAGAGCGTATGTAATATAGCTGCATAGGAGATGTTTAGATCATAATCGAATCTGAAAATTAAATGGATTTAAAATGGATGAATCGAGTATATTATTAATTGATTTGTTCGAATTAAATTGATTTTAATTTAAAAAAATATTAATTCAAATAAATTTATCACTCTAACCTTTCAAGTCGATTAATCAAATCAATACAAATATTTAATTTTATAAATAAAATATGTTTGATTTTATAAATATTATTGTGTAGCCTAATTGAACTCAGATTTTGATTCAGTTTAATTGAATTAAATCAATTTATTTAATATATATATATATATATATATATATATATATATATATATATATATATATATATATATATATATATATATATATATATATTATTTAAAATTATAAATTATTTAATCGATTAACTAAATTGGATTAATCGATTTTGAATTATTTTGGTTTGGTATATCCAAATAAATTTCTATTCGAACTATTTTACTTGAATCGAATAAATTCAAAAATATAATTTAATTTGATTTAACCCATTAAGATTTGATCCAAACGTCAAGATGATAGGTCTTACAGTAAGTGATATAGCATACTTTAGCATCCATCTCATCGCATCGCATGTAACACATCAGTTGTTATAATAGACTCGATCCAACCAGTGCCGAACGAGACTAAAGCAAGCAAACCATACATACTCTGACTCTCTCGTTTTTAACTCTTGCTAACTTAAGTATCGAAGAGGTCGAGTCAGGAATCCCTCTCCTAACATCAAATTGTATGCAAGAACTTGATGAACGATGAAAGAAGTGATCAAACTGATGAGTCAACTAGCCAATAACTCTATTTTGATCGTTTAACCATGCTTAAGCGAGAGTTAACATAGTACACTCATTAGACCCATGTAAGCCAATCATACATATTGCCCACTTTCGATGTGGGACTAATGAGATGTTACAATCATGCCCCCGCAAGATGGTGCTCCTGTCAAGGATACCAATCTTAGATCGATGCAAAGCAAATGGTTTACAAGCAAGAGACTTCATGAGTAGGGCAAGAGCATATCACTACTGCTATTGCTGATGCTGTGGCTATGACGGCGATAGCTGCAACAGCAATGGCGATGGCTACGACAACGATGGCAGCGGCTGCAGCAGAGGAGAAAGCTACAGCGATGGAGAAAGCTATAGCAATGCTGTAGCAGAGGAAGAAACCGCAGCAGATGAAAAACCTGCAGTGATTTTGCATTGATGCTACAACAAAGGAGGAAGCTGCAACAGAGGAGGAAGCTATAGCAGAGGTGCAGCAGAGGAGAAAGCTACAACGATGCTATAATAGAGGAGAAAACTACAGCAAAGGAGCGATGCTACAATAGAGGAGAAAGCTACAACGATACTATAGTAGAGGAGAAAACTACAGTAGAGAAGAAACCTATAGTGATTTGCTCTTAACAGGAGTTGAGGATCAACAGTTGACAGTGAGGCAGAGGTGGACAACCGTACAGCAAACGAAAAGGGGAGTCGAGTCCGACGGGAAAATTGTACAGCAAACGAAAAGGGGAGTCGAGTCCGACGGGAAAATTGTACAGCAAACGAAAAGGGGAGTCGAGTCCGACGGGAAAGAGTTCCCCCCTTCTCTGCAGAGGCAAGGGATGTGATGAATGACAAGCTTCGATGGCCGTGGAGCCTCGCTCGTCTCACTTGCTCTGATACCATTTTAGAAAGAATAAAAGATAAAAAGAATTACCGAAGAAGTTTCAATGAAGAAGCTTTAAAGAAGTTTTATTGAAGATAAAAAGATTTATTGAAGAAACTTTATTTAAGAAGTTTTAATATATTAACATATCTCTCTCCTATTTATATATATTAGGAGGGAGGACTTCTCTCAGATTTCTGAGATTGGAAATGTTATATGCTATCAGAGAAGATTTCCAATCTGGGAATAGAGGGCCCTCTATCCGAGAATAGAGGGCCCGAGCGATGGGTCGTGTGGTGTTGTGGTCGATGGACGCAGGTGGGCTCGGCCACTTGGGGCCGGGGCTAAGCCTCTTCCACAGCCCACGTCGGTGAGCTTGCGGCAGAGCTACACGCCGACGATCACACGTGGTCGAGATTTAATGTTCCAAGAAATCCTCCAAGATTTCGTCGACGAAGCAGAGTCCTAAGATTTCACGCCTCCACGTCACCAAACCAAAATAAATAAATAAATAAATAACTAAAACATGATTAGATCCGCCACCAAACCAACGTGTCGGTGCTCCATAGATCCAACTAATTAGAGCACAAAGAACTATACGTGATGTAGATATGATTCCTCTCCATAAATCTCAAGTCAGTTGGGTATATATTATGATGTATTGATACTTAGTGCATCAATTTCATCTCCCGAATTGGATGACCTCTTCAAGAAAATTAAGGCTTTGAAAAAAAACATAAATCTATTTTAATCAACTCGATCCTCGATGAATATGAAGATCTCTAACCAAATTTTAAACTGCATCACACAAGTCTCTAAAGAGATTTTTTGGAACACTAGGATGGAATTACCTCTTCAAAAGCCAAAGGAGGGTTTGACATTCATGACCTTCAAACTATCAAAATATATATATATATATATATATATATATATATATATATATATATATATATATATATATATATATATATATAATTGTGCTAAAAGACTCATTCCTCTCCTCAACTGTGAAAACAGACTTTGGGTTACATCAAGTATGGGGATATCTGACCTTGAAATCAAAGGCATTTATTGCCCTCTCCAGTAACTTAGAAACCAGCCTTAGAAAATTCAGACATTTGGTATCTCACCTACTCATCAATAAAAAATGTGATCTTCGTTGGCTGCAAAAGTGCTTTCACCCTCTCCCAATCAATAGAATCCTCAAAATTCACATTGCACAACACCCCGAGGATGATTTCTAGGTATGATCCTTTACTCTAAATGGGTTAGCCTTTGCGAAGAGTACCTATCAATTGTTGAGAAAGGAGGATCACAAAGAAAACAAAGATAATCTAGTCAATGGGTTAGCAGCCTTTGCAAAGAGTGCGCTTCCAACCTTCCATCTTTTGTATGTTTCAATTCTGCAATTGAGTAATTAAATAGTTTTTCTTTTCAGAAAGACAAAAAAGTCTTTTGGAGGTTGAAATCAGGTGGAATATTCTTTTGCAAGAGCTCATGGTGCTATATTTCTCCTCCATTGGCCTGCTGGGTAGAGAGCTCAGAAATGATCATGATGAGTGCTGGTTTTTCTGCAAGTTCAATTGGCTGATGCATCTCTTCTTTTCCTTCGCTATGATTTGCAATGCACAATCTAAAATCTATCCCAGTTTTAGATCAAACATCTGCAAATGAAATAATCACACAGCAAGGCATGTGCCTATACTGCAAGACCGGATCTTTGAAGCTATAACTAGATGAGGTGCCTTGATCTTTGTACGAAGGTGCACTGTTGGCAAGATGTGTTTCGACCACAGACACAGACATCACTATTGAGGTAATTAGAGTGCCCATTATATACGGCAATATGGAGCACTGAAAGCTTACAACTGCAGATGCAAAGGCTTCCCTGGATAACATGCTATCAGCATGACTACAGCTTAAACCTTACTCATAACCCACATGATTAAGGCTGCCAACAGCTTAAACACTCAATCATACTTCTCCCACATGCCATTCGTTTCCCCATTTTGATTCTTTGCCTCCTCCTGCTCCTTCAGCTGCTCAAGATGACATGAGAACGAGTCAAAAGCAGGGAATTATATATATGTCAACATTCATGACAAATGAAGTGTAGAGCTAAAAGAAGAAGATGCAGAATAATACCTTTGCAAGTTGTCCTTTCTGATATCTGTAGCCCTGCAGTGAATAAGAAAAGGGTTTTAGAACACTGATTCATGTGTGAAATGGGAGGTTTACGTGACTACATGAGACTACCAGACCTTATCGGTTCCATATATGTAGTCACAGTAGGTGAACACCGATGCGAAGTTACTGTGACTTCTCCCTCCAACATAGTGATGGTAGTCATGGTACTCCGCACCTCCATAGAATGGGATGTATTTGGTGGGAGTCTGAGGAAAGTCATAGCTGCACAGACACCAACGAAGAGCGAGAATGAAAGCTTCGATCAGATAATTCCAACCCATGCAATAACATCTGATTACTCTCTTGAACTGTAATCTTAAGCTCCTACAGCGAGTGTTTGCTCGAGAAAGCCGGGTGTCATCTTTGCTATGTGCTTCCTGTAACCGAGTGCTCTTCCTCTGTGATTCTCTCTCTTCCGTCGCATGCAGACACAAGTTGTTCTCGGCAGATGCGCGCATAAAACGTGGAGAATCTTTGGAAGTGATGCGACGCAAATCCAGCTTCGGGTACTCATTCAATCTAAAGTGCATTTCAATAGGAAGGAGGAGTAGGTGGGATCCGCAGCTGAGGACAAAGAAGAAGCGACCAGATCTGACCACCTTCCTAAAACGATAGAATAATCTCATCTACCTCAACACTATGTGTGAATAATTATTTGGTTTTCGCTCTCCACGCTCGAATTGTTTAATGAACACTACCAAGCTCGAATTATTAGTACTCGTATAGTTATGGAAGTAAAACATCTAGGTCTATTTATCTTTACGTCGTCAGTATTATCAACAGAAACATGAAAACAAAAAGTAAAAAAATAATTTTAATATTCTAATTTATGGTAGCGAATGACGTCAATGGTGATAAACAGTATTGGAGGTGGCGGAAGATAACGCCACTAAGGATTGCGAGTGGTTGATGTGAATGAGAAGAGTGGTGGCGAGAGGTGATGGACCCTCTACATTTGCATCAACGTTGATGTAGTTATCGAGCGACCCTTTCATCGCATGACATCTGCATCGGCATCGTCACAGTTGTCGAGCGGCGTCGCTCAGCAACTACATCGACGTCGACGTAGATACAGAATAGTTCTCACCTCTTGTTGTCGCTCTCCTCATCTACAATAGCCATCCGTAGCCCCCAACGACATCGTTCGCTACCACCAGTTGAGACATTAAAATTACCTTTCTACTTTTTGTTTTTGTGTCTCCATCGGTAAAACCGACGATGTTATGATAAATTAAAATATATACATTTAACCTTCGTAACTATAGAGATGTCAATATATTTTTTTAAAGTTTAGAGATTGAGATACTAAAAGTATCTAAACTCACTTATCAAATCTAATTAAAAGAAGTTTGAGCTCATTAATACTTTTTTGTTTTATTTAACTCCGTGGTTCCATCATATACTTGCATTTACTTTCACATGTCAAAGTAATTTAATCTTTGGTGTTTTCGATGCAATGGTTTGAATGATTACACGATTGAGTTGAGGACACGATTTAAATACTCATACTAAGGTGGGTAGGTAAGGCAAGCTGGTTGATTAAGACACCACGTGAACAGGCATGCTTGGCGGATCACGAGATGCAAAAGATACCAAAACTTGTGGTCTCAGGCCCAGCCTTCTCCTTTGCTGCCATCGGCAGTGTGTGTCGCTCGATCATGTAGCAACGGGACCATATCTAATTTGCAGCGTTATGCATCTCAATGAGAAGACGACGATGGATGAAGGACAGGGAGACGTACCCGCAGTGCGTCTCGATGGCCTCGACGTGGCGGAGGACGAACCAGAGCCAGAAGACGAGGATGTGACAGGGAGCGATGGCGGGGCCGAGGAAGGCAGGGAAGCCGAGGATGAGCACCTCCGCCCAGTGGGCGTAGGGGGCGGCGAACCCCACCGGCGCCGAGAACTCGTGGTGCACCCGGTGGATGTGATCGTAGCCCCACCGGCTGTGCAGCGCCCGGTGGAGCCAGTAGTTGAAGTAGTCCTCCACCACGAAGTATACGGCCAGCTGCGCCGCCGCCTCCCACACCGACGGCAGCGGCAGCCCCGTCCGAATCCCCACCAACTGCGAACAGAAGAAGAAACGAGTCATACCTTCCATCTCCACATCGCCCGTGCGCTGTGCAAATCTGTAGTATTACGATTTAGACAACACAATGAATTAGAACAGTTTTGGACACGAAAGATAAATCCTTTATGGAGTCAAAGTTAGGGCTACACAACCCCAAAGATTCCATTTTTCTTGGGAAACTTGATCTATACTCGTATATCCCGTTGCATCATGTCACGTCAATCGTCGACGTGTGCTAGAGGCCGGAGTTCTTGGAAGGGATATGTAACACCACCAAATACTAATCATTCTTCAGTATATAAGGTACAGACAATGCTACATGTGAAATGAAGAGATGTATGAACGCATGTGTTGTTGCAGCGAGAATGTTGTCGTTAGGGGTACCTTGATGGTGGGGAAGGAGACGAGCTGGAGAGGGCCGACGGCAAAGAGGAAGGTCTTGACGACGTTCTTGTAGCACTTGAGGACGTCGGCGACGGGGACGTGGACCTTGGGCTGGAGCTTGTACTTGTGGATGGCCTTGGGGCGCTTCAGCTCCGCCAAGGCGACGGGGAGCGGGGCGACACTGTAGACCAGGAGGAGGAAGACGATGTTGTGGGCGTAGAGCCAGAAGTCATGCATGCCGGCGGAGTACTGGAACCAGACCCCCTCCACCGCCGTCAGGTTCCTCCCCAGGGCCGCCTCCGCCTCGCCGATGCTCGTAAACGGCAGCATAGCAACAGAAGCCAAGCTCAAAAAAGAGCGGAGGAGGAGGAGAGGCAGTGGAGGCTTGTTCTGAAGCAGCTGCTGTTCTGGTGGTGATCAACTCTTCTGTGATTTATAGGCAGAGACTAAGAAGACGGGCATTAGCCGGGTGACAAAAATACAAACAATAATAATAATAATAATAATAATAATAATTATTATTATTATTATTATTATTATTATTATTGTTGTTGTTGTTGTTATTATTATTATTATTATTACATATATGTGACAAAAAATTATTTATACCTACCCCCACCCCCTGTGTTAGCACCTGAACATATCTAAAGTAAGATTGGTTTCGTGGCCCTTCTTCCAAGGTAATTTTGATAAATCTAACATGTGATCATCATTGGTGTGAGCAAAGTGACAAAATTAACAACAACAACACCAACAACAACAACAATAATAATAATAATAATAATAATAATTATTATTATTATTATTATAGAAAAGTGATAAAATATTATTCAAACCTACCCCCTATGTTGGCACCTCCACGTATCTAAAGTGAGATTGGTTTCGTGACCGTCCTTCTAATGTAATTTTGATAAATCAACATGTGATCGTCCTTTAGGGGAATTATTTGCTTTTGGCCTGTTCACACGATTACAATTTTATCATTTGGAAGCTCATAAGCTCCGAAAGACACGTTTAAAAGTCCTTGATTTCCCTACTCTTCAATCAATATGGGATTAAATATTTTTATTAAATATTTATTTAACGGTTCAAATAATGTGATAGAATATTATGATAGAGGCATACATAGAATAATATCCCTGCTTCTTTATATCCTTAATCAATCAATGATTTGAGGATCAATCATATATTTGAATAGCTAATCTAATTACGTGATTTGGTTATACGAAGAAAATAAGTCGTCAACCAAGGTGCAATAATCGGTGAGGAAGAAGTGGGGGTGGCTCGGGGCAGAGAGCACTTCATCGACAAAGATGTGGAGGGTGGAGTGGTCGTGGCCACAGGAGAGTGTAAGGAGGGCGAAAGTTGTCTTGAAGTTGGTGGGTGATTGTAGTAGATCATCGTGGGAGGGTGAATGGATATCATAAAGAAAGTCGTCGATATAGGGAGGAAGGGAGAAAGACGGTTGTGACAAGATAGATCAAGGGAGAAGAGGCAGCCACTTGAGGGCAAAGGGAGTAGTGACACCAACGAAGAGATACCAAAGATGACAAGTGACGGTACTAATGGAGAGATCCCAAAGATAGAGATGCGTCGTCCCAAGAGTCATAAAGGGCAAGTTAGCCATCGGAAAAGAGGACCATATCATGGATGAAGTGGGAGTGCCCGATCAAACGTCCCCAAGGGCATTAACATCCTTGGTGTGATCGAAGAAGCAATCGAAATCAACAAAAGGATCGTCGAGCAACCAACAATGATACAAGGATTGCTATCGCCGAACAACAAGGAAGAGAAAATCTTGCTCGAAGCAAGAGGAGCTTTAATACCATGAAAAATTAAGAAATAGATTGTAAAAGGGATAAATTTTATCCATCAAGGTGATGAGTATTTATACAAGTTTTGAGGGAGACAATCAATTACTTAAATTATATAAACAAATCAACTAATCAAATATATGATTGATAGATGATAGATTGATTGAGAATAAAAAAAAAATATATATATATTATTTTATGTATATTTCTATCATGATGTTGTAGATGTAATGTATTAATAATTAATAAATATCATATAACAAGTAATAGAATATAATAATTAATAAATATCGTATAATTATCATAGAATAATTAATAATTTTTTCTTGGACAGATGTAAGCAGGTAAAAATGAAGTGTTAGCCTCGGGAAACATAACCAAAGAGACAGTCACTCCATATATCGGGCTGAGTCAAATTAATTCGAAAAGGACGTCCTGCAGGCACAAGTTTAATGCAGCATGCAGACGTTGGGTTTTCTGTTTTCTGGTGATTCCCAAATTCCACATCTTCGGCGGACAAAACAATGTGGTTCAAACTACTCCATCACCGTAAAGAAGAACACTGAAACCAGTCCCTTCGATGGTGAAGCGGCATGTCGCTCATCAAGACACGTGATACTCTGTCATGGATTCTGCATCCATCGATCAACAATATTTCTCCCTATGATTTGGGTTGGTTCCAAGCTGTCTCACATGGAACCATTGTCATCGGACACGGATCAAACCGGTTGGCCGGACGGGGGAAAAAAGGTGAACCAAACCCCTCCAATCGGTTCGGTTCGATCAACCGATCGGATCACTTAAAATAAAAAAAAGTAATTATTAAAAACCAATTTGTAACATAATTAGAAATACAGACGCTAAATTGATTAGATCATTTAAATTTTGTTAAAATAGTTATGCCTTTTTATTTATAACAAACAAAGAGAAATATATATAGATTTTTTTTTATCATAAATTATGTGGTTTGACCGACAGACCCACCGACTCAACGCAACCAATGGATCGCATGGAAAGACTACACAGTTCATGAATTAAAAAGGGCTTGTTGTCCATCGTTACGAATTAAATAGGCCACATGCGACGCACGATACATCATACCAAGTGAGTTCACAACAAAAATAGAAAGTAGCTAAAAATGGATGAATTTTAAATCCCCTTACCAGAAAAGCCTGCAGATACGGCAAATGGAAAGATTTTTCTGATAACTGGCAAAGAAAGGATAGCAAGAAAAATATTTCCTGGTGCATATTTCCAGTACAAAGCAAAACACTTATTTGCATGCGTTGGTCCGCATCTTTACGTTACAAACTCATCTCCCGATGAAAGACTGCAGTGTGTAGAACTAGAAATTATTCCTCAAGCAAATCAACTTTAGTCCGGTAAAAAAGGAAAGCCGAAATCAAAACTAGGCAGTTTTAACATCAGGCTCTTCCGTTTTAGTAGGGCTCCACAGGTGCTCGGAACTTTGCTCCCGCATAGACGGCTGCAGCACCAAGCTCCTCCTCGATCCTCAGCAACTGTGTTCACCGCACAAAAAGAAATGTTGTAACATGGCACATCAATCGCTATGTAGAGAGGTATTCATATCATAATATGGCGTGATGACTTACCTGGTTGTACTTAGCAAGGCGCTCAGAGCGGCACGGAGCTCCAGTCTTGATTTGGCCCTGTTTAAGAATCATCATCTCTCAAACAACAGACTTGTTGGAGAACAAGCGCTGTTTCTACAAAAATCATATGGTTCAGTGACGATGAATGTAACATACCGTAGCTAAACCAACCGAGAGGTCAGCAATAAAAGTATCTTCCGTCTCACCACTATAACAAGGGAAGACAGAGTGAGAATCACCTACAGATGCTAATAAAAATTATACACAAGCTAAAAGCGTACCTCCGGTGGCTAGCCATCACTCCCCAGCCAGCATGTTTAGACATTTTGACAGCTTCAATACTCTCGGTAACAGACCCTATTTGATTCACCTAAACAGCCATGCAAATAGAATAACATTATGTTGCAAGAGGGGATACCCTCCCAATGCTAAGAATCTTACATGCCATCAAGAAAACTATTCAAGCCAGGTTTTAGTAAGGATTCAAGTCTGGTACCATGGTTCATACCAATGCATGAATAATTACGGTTCTTGAAATCCTCTTACAATCGTTCATACCAACTCTAAGAATGGGTATAATTTACTGCATCCTTTCTCTCAGCACATCTTGGACTGTCCTGATTGCAGGTTCTAAGCAGCCAGCCCAACTGGTATATTTAATCAGATACAACCTCTATGTTCATCTAACTTGATTTTTTTTTCCCTCATCCACAATCCTACCAGATAATTAACCTCCTAATCCCTAAACAAAGGAACAACGATAAAATCATTAGACAATACCTTCAAAAGAAGCGCATTGCATGACTTCTCCTTTATCGCCTTGGCAACACGCTGCAGAAGTAAATTGAACAAAAGATTTCAGATCTCAAATAGGAATATTCTTAAGATACATTAGATTTTTAGTCTTTTCCTAATAGAAACTTACTGTTGGGTTGGTAACGAGAAGATCATCTCCAACAATTTGCACCTTATCTCCAATCTCTTCTGTCATCTTTGCATAGTGGGTCCAATCATCCTGATCAAATGGGTCTTCAATTGATACGATGGGGTACTCACTGACAAAAGATTTGTAGACATTTTTCAGACTGTCTCCAGATATCTTTTGAGAACCATCATTGTTCTGCAGTAACAGAGATTTTCACATCACCAAATGTAAAAATAGGCAAGAAATGAAACAAACATGAGGGAAACTTAAGATAATCCTAAGACTTAGAGAAAAAAGTACTTTAGTTAACCAACAAAAGCATTCTTACCTCCTCCTTGAAGTTGAGATCGTAAGTCTTATCCTTTTCGCTATAGAATTCAGAAGCAGCAACATCCATGCCAATCACAACCTACAGAAATAGACAAGAACAATCAAAAGCTGAAATTTAGAACTCAAAACTTGTAAGGGAACACATGTACATGGAAATAAACACAAATTATAGTACATACTTTGCCGGTATAACCAGCTTTAGCTATGGCTGTCTTCAAAAGTTCAAGACCTTCCTTGTTCTCCTGGAATTGAAAAATGGATACATATGTGTGAGATCACTCCCATAGATGACAGAGATATTTTTAACCAAAAAAAATTCTGACTTCAACTAAAAAAATTCTGACAGCATGAATGCAATGTGTTGCAGGGCAAGGTACAATTAAGCATTCATTGCCTGATGTTGTTCGCCAACTAAAGTAGGCATGAGGTGTCAAATATCATTAACAGTGCAAAAATTAACACTAAAATTACTAACCAACAAAAAGTAAAAAAATAAAATCTTAGCCAATGAGAACTTGAATCCAACTTGATCCTAAAATTTGGCAGCCTGAATTTCCACTTCCGAACATATTCATAAAGTTTAGAAATCAACAGCAAATGATTTGCCCAGGAGTATCCAAGCTTTAGAATTAAAAGCATGTATGCTGTAAGAGACTCGTATGTGTATGGTTAGACATCGACACAACGTTAGAGGAGATTTCTATCTAATAAGCCACAAAACTGACTTCAGAGGAGCAATGAAAGCTATGGCAGCAGTTTGTGAAAAAACTAGACATGGCAAACAACTGTCGTGCCTAAAAAAATGCTTCCATTACAACAATCCTAGATGGTTCCAGAACAACTTTAACAGATAAGTAGTTAAGTACCAAATGCAACATTACCTTTAAAACCAGAAGACAAACTATATATACACTAAGAACAAATGCACTTCAAAAAGAGAAACAAATGTTGCACTAACTTTATTATCAGAAAATCAAACAAGTGGCCACTAAGAACTTTTTCAGTTATTACCCTGTAAAGAAGCAAAAGTGTATAATATTGCAAGCTTTAAAAAATACAATATGGGGTAATATGAGATGAGATGTTACTAATAAATATGATCAATAATGACTTGCATAAATATAAAATAAAAGGAAAAGTGTATTTTTTATCTTTTATCTTGCCAAAAAAATACTTTGATCAACATACCTAGACTTCAATAAACTTTATCTGCTAACTTTTACAAGATACAAATAATCAGTCACAAGGCTTCAGTGACATCCTTGCCCATGACCATACAGCAGCAACAAATCAGCCATACTTGTTGTCAAACTAACCCTAAGATTAGAAGAGAAAATTGCATTTGCACCAAAGCTGATGCATTGCAGTTGAAACCAGAAACACAAAAAAATGCTGCAGACTGAAAACAGAATGTCCTAGTATCTTCATCACCTAAAATAATGGAAAATATCAACACAGAGCAAGTAGAAGAGAGGCTGTTAAGCTCATGGGGTAAGGTTGCAACTTGCAGGCTCACTCCTGATGCCCGACATATTTGCTTGCTCGGCTGCTACTGCTCTAACCATAATTTACCTGACTGATAATATATATTACAGAAACATAGTACACTCTAGATAACTGCATCTACATAGACTCTATTTAAACATGTTGCACGAATTATGCCACATCACAAACTTCACGGAAAAGGCAGGAGGCAATCATATAAGAATCAAAATGCACAGCAGACCTGAATGTTGGGAGCAAAACCACCCTCATCTCCAACATTAGTGGCATCCTGTCCGTACTTCTTCTTAATGACAGCCTAAAAAAAGAGAATGAGTGTCAAACGATGCTCTCTGAATCAGAGTTTAGAAATTGGCAAAAATACTATGTTACAAACCTTCAAATTATGATAAACTTCCACGCCCATCTTCATGGCTTCCTTGAAAGAGGAGGCCCCCACCGGAAGAATCATGAATTCCTATTATAATAACCAAAGAAAAAAGATAAGCATAATAACTAATATTATATGCAACTGCTCAGCACATAGCTCATGGGAATAATAACCTGCATGGCCAGCTTATTCCCTGCATGTGATCCTCCATTTATAACATTGAATGCAGGCACAGGCAAAACTAAGTTCTTGTTTCCAGCAAGATTTGCAATGTGCTGTATTTCAGGGAAAGAAATACATATCAGACAATAAGAAGTTTAACCAATTACTACCAATTTCACACAACATAATCACTTTACAAACCTGATAGAGAGGAATCTTCTTCACACTTGCACCTGCTTTGCATAAAGCAAGTGATACTGCCAAAATAGCATTGGCACCAAGCTGAAGCAAAAAAATCCAACCAGGATGGTGAATCATGGAAAAAGAATACAGCATGTATAAAATAATGTTTCAATAGCAGAATATTACCTTCTGTTTGCACCAGCCCCACTCGTTTTGTGTGCCATCAAGCTGCTGGACCATGAAGTTATCAATCTGAGCTTGCTCAGTAGGATCCTGCAACGTTATGCACATGAATGTTGGTTATACTACCAATGTGCAGTTTAATCTAAAGTAAAAAATAATCCAAATAAGTGCACCAAACTTATAGTCTTTTGCATACCTTGCCAATCAGTGCTGGAGCAATTATAGTATTCACATTCTCAACAGCCTGAGCCAAAAATAACGTTTAACATTATTGTCTTCTCCAACTTCATACACAATAGGAATCAAAATCCCAAAAACATTAACAAATATGATAGTTTTATTTTTAAAATAGGCTATAAGCTTCAGACATCTAAACCAAAAAGATGAATACATAATTAGTTCTACAAAAGAGATTATTAGATCCTATCACAACTAGCTTATGCAATTGTTAGGGTGCCACTCAAAAGATGGTAGAAATAGTTCAAATGCTGGCGAGAGGATACTAAGACCGAAAAACAAAAAAAAAAATCAATGAACAAATGTTAAAATAGTTTCATACTCTCTTAGGGTTACTACTCTTGAGATAATTTTCGAACCAGTGAGTTAATGCTGTAAAATCATATAGGTTGTAGATTAATTTGATTGATCTAACAAGAGTCTATTAAAAGTCATGCCACAACATTTATAACTTGAGAAATCACTTGAAGGAGAGATAGAACTCTTTCAAGCAGAGAAGTCGAAACATAACCTTGAGGACACCCTTCCCAAGGTAATCCGATCCACCATCTCTCAACTCCAATGCTTCGTATACACCTTAAATATCAAAAAATTTCCAATTAGTGTGTTCTTAAAGACATAAAACAAGCAGAGGAAAACAGCTATTCAACTATAGCACTCAAAAATCGATAATCCATAACCAGAATAGACTAGCACGATCACATAATGATTATATTATTTTCACCACTTGAGATGTGCACAATAAACCAGCTTACGCAAGCAATAGCCAAATACGGTAAAGTTATCGTCTTTATCGAAGATCGAAGCCCTCGAACAGTTATCTTTTCATGAAAGACACCACTTTTGTATACCAAAACGACATAATCTTTAAAACAAACAGAAATAACAAAAGATCAAAGAAATGATGTGCGATCATTTACCCGTGGATGCACCACTGGGGACAGCAGCCCTGGCAAAGGTCCCATCATCACAATGAAGATCCACCTGAAACAAACACGACAACCGCTTTCAGAGAGAGAAGGGGGAAGAAGAAAAAATGGGTATGGGTGGTTTTTCATCAATTCCGAAGCAGATAAATCAGATCTGACACAAGAAAATATAATTATTGAGGCATCCTTCACTGCATAAGGAGTCACAGCCAGAGATCTAAAAACCCTAAAACCCTATGATGAGTAGGAGGAGGAGGAGGAGATGGCGGATCGAAGCGAGAAGGATACGGATCTAACCTCGACGGTGGGGTTTCCACGGCTGTCGAAGATCTGACGGGCCTTCACGAACTTGATCGTCACCATTTTTTCCCTTTCCCTTTTTCTCGCTCGATCGGGGACGCAGAAAGAAAAGAAGCGATGAGGCAGAGACTGTGCGTAGGTGAAAAGATGTGAGGCCGGCGAAGCATTTATAGACGGACGGATGAGAAGCCGAGCCAGGAAGAGCCGTTGGATTCGAGGAACGCGATCCACGGTTTTGACCACAGTTATCGATGATTTTTATGTCCTTTTTCCCGGCTTTTGTAATTTTCGGGCTTCTTTAAGTGTTTATTTTTGCAAAGCATTTAAATTATATGTTTACCCTCATAACAATTTTAATACACGGAAATCACTAATTAAGAATCTCCACGGTAATTATGAGTGCTTTGAGATTAGCGAGCGTATGTGATCGATCCTTTAAAGAACCACGAGGCATTTCATCAAATAAGAAGAAAATTGGGTTTATTGGCAAAAAAAGAAAAGTGGGTCCTATTAAGACTAATTATTGCGGCACGTGGGATGCGGATGCGGCGAATCCGCATCGCATCTTTGACGCAGCCCTGAGCATATTCCTTCAAAGTAACCAACGAGATATCGATGGCTTACCGATACATTCCGAACCGGTATGATCTATTCAGAGAAAAAAATCGAATGATCTGTATATTTTCTTGTCGTTACGTGTAACGTCACGAGAAGCACCCGAAACCGTTACGGAGACCATAACGGTGCTTAATGTCAATATTTCACCTTTGCTGCTTTGGAAAAAGTCAAAATTGAGTCGTATAATTTGTGGCGCTCATGCACAGATGCGGTCGACATAGTTAGGCGAGTCAACAGAAAACAGAAACAAGAAAACAAAAACAAAAAACATGGGCGGTCGCAGAAAGAAACCAGTGGCCGACGCTGAAAGTTCCACGGGTTTTGCTGCATCTCGAAGCTGGAAGCGATTTGATTTCCCACATATGTGTTTTCAAGGGCCAGAATAGATTTCCATGGTCTCTTGATCAGTACTTTTTTATCCACGATGTCATGTGTTTTGATAACGAATAAATTATTCATTTTAATTATGATCATTAGATTTAAAAAATTTATATTAAATTTTCTATAATCAAATTTTCGGTCTTTATATTTAAAAAATTTATATTAAAATTTTTATAATTATAAAAATAAAATATTTAATCTCGTTTATCCTGACATTGTTAATTTTACTGACGAAAGATATAGATCGAATTGAAATTATATTTCTTTTTTACCTTTTTTATTATTTATCATCGTATCGTTCTTGTTGATCATAACCACAACACTCAGTGTTATCGTATGTTATTACCATTTAACATTACCCCCTCAATAGAGATATTCTGAACTAATTTCATCAATGGTTTAGTTTTGATTCGGGATATCATTCATTAATTTAATTTATCAGTTAAAACTGAACCGAATAAATTTTAATTAAAGAGATATTAATCTAAATTGATTATCCTAACTCCTTAATCGTTCAAACTGATTAATTAAATCATCTCAAAACTTAATATTAGAAATGATGTGAGCTTAATTTTATAAATCTTTTCATGTCGTCCAATTAGATTAAGATATCTGATTTAATTGAATTGAACCGATTTATTTAAAAATATATATTTTTGAAAATATTTTAAATTATGAATTAATTAATCGAACCGAATTAATAGTCTTGAATCAATTAAATCTGAATGTTCAGATTATTTTGCTTTAATCAAATTAAATCAAAAAACCGATTCAGGTCGGAGCCTTAAACGGTTCGGTTCGAACCGGTTCCCCCGAATCAACCTCATCCAAGAAAGAAGCAAATCGGTCGAAACAGCCTCTGCACGCGCTCAAATCCCATCATCTCCAGCGATTTCAAGAGAGAGATCGATCGACGCCGGCCGGAGAAGAAAACGAAGGTAGAGATGGCCGCCTCAACCCTCTCCCTCCTCCCAATTCCCACCAAGATCGCCTCCTCCCTGCTGCCGCCGTCCAACCCCCGCGCCGTCCGCCTCTCGAGCTCTCTCCTCGCCGGCTCCATCTCCCTCGCGCCGCCCTCGCTGTTCCGGAGGCCGAGTCTCCGCTTCGCTGCCGTCGTCTCCTTGCTCCCCACAGCGTAAGCCCCCAGTTCATTCCTTCCATTGGATCATTTCGATTCTTATTAGCTCATCTTTGGATCAGGAACCCGGAGAGAGCGTCGGCGGAGAAGATGCCCAAGTAAGCTATAGAGGTCCCTGGTCTTTGTTCTTGTTGTGGCTTTCTTTTGATGATTGGTTGCCTAGTGCTTCGATAAGGGTTGTTTTGGGTAGTAGTAATGGAATTAGTAATGAATGGGACAGATGGTCGTCGATGGCCGTAAGGGCCTTTGGCATGGCGGAATTGGAGGCGCGGAAGCTCAAGTACCCCAAAACAGGGACGGAGGCCCTCCTCATGGGCATCTTGGTTGAAGGTCAGTTGGATCTCTGACTTCCCTTTCCATACTTGTGTTATCAAATGCAATCTAGTAGTTACCTTTATTTCTGCAAGAATTACTTGCTACATATTCTTTGAGAAAAAAAGAAGACATAATCATCTTGCAACTCTTCCTGCAAGTCATGTACGTTGACAATTGTTGTGGAAATATTTCGTTGCTATCCGAGTACATTTTTTCTCTCATTACCAAACATGCAGCTCACATGTTTGTTCAAATGTTAGACTGATTATCTTTTAGGATATTTATATTGGTCAAACATTGCGTTGCAAAGCATGTATATTACCGCATGGTATAATACTATGTTGTCATATACTAAGTGTCCAAGTGTGTCAACTAGCACATGAATGGGGATGGTTATGTACTGTGCCAGCCCATGGGTGGCAAAGACCCAGCACAAAATATATTGATACTCAATGTTGTTGTTTCAAATCCATGATTTAGCTTCAAGTCTTGGCTGTTTTGACAATCCAATTTCTACTCAGGTGCCAGCCTGAAGTTCGTCTAGTGGCACAAGTATATGCACTACACTCACCAATGTTTGAATTCTGAGTATGAACTCAAATTCTTTTGGGTCAATCTGGCGATTGGCTGAAACAGACAAAAGTTGTTTAAAGAATCTTGTTCATAGTTTTCATTATTGAGTTTGCTGAGTTGATTTTGATCACGGATAGAAACTCAGGTTTGGTGAATTTAAAGCAGTCGTGAAACTAGATAAGTAGTAGTTTCAGGCGATTATGTTATGTTTTACTATTTCAATCGTAAGATATTTAAAAAAATTACTGCATTAATATTTTGGAATAACTAAGTTTAGTATCAAATAATCCATTTAATACTTATGAATTTACTTGATCAGAAGAAAGAGTGAAAGAGATAATCCATTTAATAGCTAAGTTTAGTATCAAATAATCCCTAGATCATGATTTTGTGAAGCCTCAGCCCTCTAGGATGTCATATATTGTTTTATTGGAAATCAAGATTTCAATGCCTTAATCAACGTCTTTGTCTAGTGTCAAAGGTCAAACAAATACTTTCAGACTCTAGCTTGTGGTTGACTTCCATAAAAGATCTAAATGTAGAGGTTAAAACATCTAAAAATTAAGGGTTGTAAGTCGTTTGTTTCTTACTCATGCCTATTTCTTTTAGTCTTTTTGTTTAATTTAAGTTTTCCATTTTTCAGTACTTGCAAAGCATATCATGTGAGATTATTTGTCTTCTTTCGAGAAGAATTTAGCTAATTGGTGCTTTTCTTTTGTGATTGAAAGAAGCTTAAACACTTTGTTAAGTAGCGAAGGTATAGATCTCCTTAGGAATATCTATCTTTGGTTAAACTTGTTAGATGATCTTGGTTAGTCTGAGTCTGAAGAAATATGGAAATAAGGGATGCATTGAATTTAAAAACCTATTAAAAACTAGTCAAATAACCTGCATCAATATCAAATCAAAGAATATACAGATTTTTTTACCAATAGCTTCTTACATGAGTAGAATTTAGGAGATGTCAACCAATTAGTTATAAATATGAAAGGTTGATTTGTTTTAAGAATGCACTTAAATTTTTTTGATAATGCATTATTTGTCACTTTTTCTGTCTCAACCTGTACAAATTCCTGCCTCTGCCAAAAATAAGTTTATAAAGTGTAGTAAAACAACACAATGTGTGTTTTATCCCATATAACTTAACTATGGTCTTGCTTAATGGCAAACTATATCTGTATTAATATTTTTGGTTTGTTTGTATGCATGTCACTTGGCTTCTGCAACAAAAACTTCTTAAATGGAACTGAGAAAGCAATCCTGTGGTTTGTGCAACTCCAACCGTAGGCTAGAGAAACAAATGTTGATATCTTGCACCTTGATCCTATTATTCGACGGGATAGATTATTTGTCAAAGAGGAGAAGCAATGAAAATGTAGGATAATGTTATTATCGCTGTTAGATCTAGCTAGCTCTTCAGCGCTGTCTTTTTAGGAAAATAACTTTGTATGCTCACTTCATGAGTGATAGCTTGCCAATTAAGCTTCAAAGATGGGGCTTACATTCTCTATTCTGAGCTCCATTTGCATGATAGAATTGTACCTGTGTGCTGTCTGATAATGTAATACTATCTCCTGATTTGGTTAGTTTGTAGTTCATTTAAGAATCCTTAACTAATGGATGTTCGTTAAGTAATTAATGTATGCTTGGTCTTTCTCTCAGGAACAAATGAAGCATCAAAATTCTTACGTGCAATTGGAATTACTCTTTTTAAAGTGCGTGAAGAGGCTGTAAAGTTACTGGGCAAGTCGGACCTGTTCTCTTTTAGCCCTGAACATCCTCCCTTGACTGAATCAGCACAAAGCGCACTAGATTGGGCTGTTGATGAGAAATTGAAATCTGGTTAGTTGGTTAGTTTGAACTTTGATTTCTTGTATTACTTGATCCTGTTTTATAATTAATTTATATATGTCACCATAAAGTGAGCTTCCTTTGACTGTGTTTGCCTGAACCTGCCCAGAGCATCAAGCAGGAAACTGATGCTGAGTTTCTTAGGCATCACTTGGCCTGACTCGACTATGGTTAACTTTATGCTGACAGCTTAAGGACCTAGTATGATCCTTGTGACTAGCCTATAAGATCACATACAGTTTTTTATTTTTTTTATTATTTTCTTGCAATGTTCTTAAATCATTTTGGTATGGAAGTTCCTGCATGGCTGATTGGGTTAGGTTGCCTTGAATTTGCATTCAATAGTGATCAACAACTTGTATGTATCATTTCATACCTTTTTCTTAATCCATTTTTGCCACTGTTCTTTACGAGACTTTAGCTGTTCATAAAGTTAATCAATTGGAATTTAGCATCCAGGCTCTGAGCCAGTTACAATTATGTTGCACTATAGTTGGTGAACGGGTAAATTTACTGCATGTGGTAAGTAGTTTAGTGGAACGTGTAATTGTGGATTTGAAAATTGTTGATTCTTTTAAAGTGATCAATTCTTTCTCTGCCAACTCAAATCCAGCCAGGCTTGGATTAAGTTTTGTTATAATGGTGGCAGGTGAGGATGGAGAGATAACCACTGCACATATGCTTCTGGGCATATGGTCCGAGAAAGAGTCAGCTGGTTACAAGATATTGGCTTCCCTAGGCTTTGATGATCAGAAAGCTAGTGAGCTGGCTAAGTCTGTGAGTATCTAACCTGTCCTCTTTTGAGTGAATTCACATGGCAGTTTGTTCTTAACAAGATTTGGCCTTTGCTTTCAGGCCAACAAGGATGTGGTCATGAACTCCCGATAGATGTTGTATAACACTAAGAACTGGTTCAGAGCTTTGACATGTATGCCAACTAGAATTTCCGCCTTTTCAAGGAGCTGATTGATTCCTAGCAATTCAGTTTCAGCAACTGCAAACAAGGTTAGAACATGGCCTTTCCTCATCATGGTGGTGGGCAGTGCCTGTTTTAGTTTCCCCTGGATTCAACACACATTTATAATGCTTGATATGAATGCTTCTCTCAATCTGGTAACCCACTACTATGGGTGAGGAGACACTTTTGACTTGGTATCTGGCTTTGTTGCAGAAGACAAACTGTAATTATTTCCCCATTGTAATTCTACACCAACCATCCGTGTTATTCTTGCAATTGACTTCATCGTTGGTGGTCAAGATAGCAGCAACTGTCGTGTAGGCACCGTTGGATGATGATGATGACAGAGTTAGCTTCTTTGATGTGGGCTCATCCGTTGGATCTGGTGTCCACCTAACTAACGTGTAACATGTTTCCCTCTCTATCTCTTCCTAACGCATGCAACATATCAAGACAGACTATGTATTATTGCATCGAGTGGAAGCGAAGGTGTTGGCCAACAAACAAAAGGGGCCATCGATCCACCAACATCGTGGTCGAGTCGAACCGTTCCTCCGTGAGTTGGGTGGAAGCTTTGACGAATTCTGCCCTCTACATGGAGATGGATGTACTATTCGATTGGGCCACAATGGTGAAGACCTCCTCCAACCAATGGGCCGTTGTCCCTTACACTGAATACTCCTTGGTTCCCAATCGACGCGATAATATGTGTGTGGCATCATCAACTCGCATCTACATGTGTTACAAGTTAAATCGATCTTTTAGACAGCAGCAGCACTAATTATTCTCTAGTATAAAGAAATGTAGCTGCATCACATGATGTCCATTTCGTATATTAAGAAAAAAAGAAAAGAAAAGCATCTACGCAGCAGCCCAACGCCACGCGAGATCAATCATATTCTTGGGCGCAATTTTGTACGAGTGTGACACGGTTACGCACATGTAAAGCCTTGTGCACCAGATCTAAAGCCCTCTCCAGATCCGGCATCGTTTCCTCTCCGACCCGCCGCCGTCTACACCCATCTCCCCCCGCCGCCGCCTCCTACCGCCCTCGTTTCGATCAGATTCTGGGGGAATGGCTTCTCCGGAAGCCGATTCCCGCCTCCCCCTCGTCCTCGCACCCGCCCTCGAGAAGATTGTCAAGAACGCGTCCTGGCGCAAAGGCCACTCCAAGCTCGCCCACCAGTGCAAGTCCC
The DNA here is from genome assembly GCF_036884655.1 of Musa acuminata AAA Group. Lineage (NCBI taxonomy): Eukaryota > Viridiplantae > Streptophyta > Magnoliopsida > Zingiberales > Musaceae > Musa > Musa acuminata. Next base: position 39,137,731 of record NC_088342.1, read on the forward strand.
TCATCGATCGCCTCTCCCACCCTCCGCCTCCCCCCTCCCCTTCCTCCCCTAACTCCTCCTCCTCCCTCCCCGGCCCCCTCCGCGACGGCGGCTCCGCCGTTTACTCCCTCGCCGACTCGGAGATTTTCCTCGCCCCCCTCATCGCCGCATGCTCGTCTGGCTCCCCCCGCGTCGCTGAGCCCGCCCTCGACTGCGTCCAGAGGCTCGTCGCCCACTCCTACCTCCACGGCGAGGCCGACCCCGCCGGCGGCCCCGACGCTCGCCTTCTCGCCCAGCTCATCGATGCCGTCTGCGGCTCCCTCGCCCTCAGCGGTGGCGGCGATGACGCCCTCGAGCTGCTCGTTCTCAAGACCCTCCTCTCTGCCGTCACATCCACCGCTCTCCGTATCCATGGTGACGCCCTCCTCCAGATCGTCCGCACCTGCTACGACCTCTATCTCGGTAGCAAGAACCCCGTCAATCAGACAACCGCCAAGGCGTCGCTCATCCAGATGCTCGTCATTGTCTTCCGCCGCATGGAGGCCGATTCCTCCACCGTCCCCGTCCAGCCGATTGTCGTCGCCGAGCTGATGGAGCCCGCCGATCGCTCGTCCAACGCTGCTGCCGCGGACGTCAGCTTCGTCCAGGGGTTCATCACCAGGATCATCAGTGACATCGATGTGGTGCTGAACCCTTCCACTCCGCTGGCCCGTACTGAGTCTGCCAGGAAACACGACGGGGCGTTCGAGACCACGGCGGTCGAGAACACCAACCCTGCTGACCTTCTGGACTCGACGGACAAGGACATGCTGGATGCCAAGTATTGGGAGATCAGCATGTACAAGACAGCCCTGGAGGACAGGAAGGATGAGCTGGGGCCGGAGGGAGTGGTGGACAGAGATGATGAAGCAGAGGTTCAGATTGGGAACAAGCTGAGGCGTGATGCCTTCCTGGTGTTCCGGGCCCTCTGTAAACTCTCCATGAAGACTCCTCCGAAGGAGGCAGTGGCTGATCCTGCACTCATGAAGGGAAAGATTGTGGCTTTGGAGCTGCTCAAGATTTTGCTAGAGAATGCAGGAGCTGTGTTTAGGACTAGTGAGAGGTACTTGCTTGGTCACTACTGTTCCACTTCATGTTCTCCTTTTATGTGCTTCTTTCCTAGTTTCTACCTTTTCTAGTAAGTTTTTGTTTAACATGTGTAATTTGCTAGGTACACCTATGATCCTAATAGAAGTAATTACTCTATCATGCATATAAGATATTATGTCAATGCAACTACTAGATAATCATTATATTTAAAACCCACCAAAATAAATTTCTAGAAATCTTGTTACAGTCTTTTAATAGGTGAACAAGTACCATTATGTAAATCTTTATTCTTCTCTCTACATGCTTCTACTAGTTGTCTCAATAAATAAATATTTTCTGGATTGATATTTCAGGTATGAAACCAATTATAGGAAATCTGTCTTTTATTTTTCTTTTCATAGCACCATTTCATAATTTTTATGTTATTAGTTAGTTTCTTTGATAACTGGAGCAATTTTGAATGTCTTCCTTATTAACGAAAGTCTTCTCCCACATTTCTCAAACATCTATTAGTTCTCAAAATACTGTTGAATAAGCTAATCAATCAAAGTTACAAGCTATCCCGTTGATCTTTGAATCTCTTTTAAACTTTAATGGGACTGTCATCTCTGACTTTTTGTTCTTTTGGGATCTTCCTTCACCTAATTCACTTTACTTTTACAAACAAAAGTATGATTTCTAACCTATCACTTATTTTCTAATTTTCTAAAGCTAAATTCTGCATAGAATGTAACATAATCCATAAAAATAAATCTTCAATGGGATTGTGATTAACTTGATGACCTGCCCAAGGACAAGAAGTTTGGAATAGGTTTTTTCCATGTGTCGTCGATTTCGGTGGCTTTTCAACTGATCGTTAATTTCCTATTAAAAATCATGCTGCATCTTAGGTAGTCTCCAGTGTCACCTGCTTTGCAAGTTGCAACTTGTTTGAGGAAAATAGAACTTGCATGAGTATATAGCATGAGAATTTCGAAGTAGTTTACATGGGTGAAAGATACACTCAACTTTCAGATTCTAATTTCCACATAAACACTGTGCATTTTTTTGGCAACTGATGTTACATTCTGCTGAGATGATTGTATGCTTGTATTCAACTTCAACCCTTGATTAGCATACATTGATTGAGTACTTTAAAATTGAATGTCAATATTCACTGTTATTATTTCTTGTCTGTCAAATTTTACATAGCTTGTTTTCAATATCATATTAAACTGGATTGACATGCCCCAACCTGATGAAATTTCCTTCAATCAAGCAGGTTTTTAGGTGCTATTAAGCAGTATCTATGTTTATCCCTTTTGAAGAACAGTGCTTCAGCTCATTTGATTGTTTTTCAGCTGTCGTGTTCCATTTTTATGAGCTTGGTATCAAGATTTAGACCAGGATTGAAGGCAGAGATTGGAGTTTTCTTTCCGATGATTGTACTTAGAGTTTTGGAAAACGTTGCTCAACCGATTTTCCAGCAGAAGATGATTGTGCTTCGTTTCTTGGAAAAGCTTTGTGTAGATTCTCAAATTTTGGTGGACATATTCATTAATTATGACTGTGATGTTCACTCTTCAAATATTTTTGAGAGGTATGTGTTCTTCATTTTGATGTGTTTGGCACACAAGCTAACATTGGCAGAATATAATCATAAGCAAATGACCATCTGCATTTGTTTCCCATTTTCCTTGTTTTGTTAGGATGGTAAACGGTCTGCTTAAAACTGCTCAAGGGCCTCCCCCAGGGGCTCCCACAACATTGGTACCACCACAAGATGTTACAATGAAGTTTGAAGCTATGAAGTGTCTAGTGGCAATTTTGAGGTCAATGGGAGATTGGATGAACAAACAATTGAGAATTCCTGATCCTTACTCCCAAAATACAGAAACCGCAGATGGCAATACTGGTGGTAGTAATGAACTTCCTCTGGGAAATGGCAACAGTGAGGAGCCTGCTGAAGTAAGTGATTCTCACTCTGAAACAGCAAATGGAACCTCAGAAGTTGCATCTATTGAGCTGCGTAGGGCTTACAAACTAGAACTTCAGGTGCTCATCTAACATGGGTTTGATTTTTGTGGTAATTTTAATGCAATTATCTAACATGAGTTTGTTAAGTTCTTTTAATGCAATTATAAATTGCAGGAAGGTATTTCACTTTTTAATCAAAAACCTAAGAAAGGCATTGAATTTCTTATTAATGCAAAGAAGGTGGGTGACTCACCTGAGGAAATAGCTGCTTTCCTGAAAAGTGCATCGGGCTTAAACAAGACTTTAATTGGTGACTATTTAGGAGAGAGAGAAGATTTATCCCTGAAAGTCATGCATGCATATGTGGATTCATTCGATTTTGAAGGGATGAAGTTTGATGAAGCAATCAGGTGTTTCCTACAAGGTTTTAGATTGCCTGGTGAGGCACAAAAGATTGATCGCATCATGGAAAAATTTGCTGAGCGCTACTGTAAGTGCAACCCTAAGGCTTTTACAAGTGCAGATACAGCTTATGTGCTTGCTTACTCTGTAATAATGCTCAACACCGATGCTCATAATCCGATGGTGAAAAACAAGGTCTATCCTTTGTTTGCAAAAACTCATTATATGCTTGAATTTCTGTAGGTTATGGAGCAATAATGCAAATATTGTTGTTTATGCAGATGTCACCAGATGACTTTATAAGAAACAACCGAGGTATCGATGATGGAAAGGATCTGCCAGAAGAATATTTGAGATCCCTGTATGACAGAATTTCCAAGAATGAAATCAAGATGAAAGAGGATAATTTGGCTCCTCAACAAATACAATCTTCAAATTCAAACAAGATTCTTGGCTTGGATGGCATTTTAAACATTGTGATACGCAAGCGACATTCATCAACAGAGACTAGTGATGATATGATCAGGCACATGCAAGAGCAGTTTAAAGAAAAAGCTCGCAAATCTGAGTAAGTGTTCAAACAAAATTCAAATTTTCCTATAATAGTTTGATCCTTGGTTTTGCCAATATATTAGCAGGTTAATGTTAAAATTTGTATAAAATATATAGTTCAAGTTGCTTTATTTGTGAATATAGGTCAGCATATTACTCTGCAACGGATGTGGTAATTTTAAGGTTTATGATCGAGGTATGCTGGGCCCCAATGCTTGCTGCCTTTAGTGTTCCTCTTGACCAGAGTGACGATGAAACAGTCATATCGTTATGCCTCGAAGGATTTCGTAGTGCGGTCCATGTTACAGCAGTAATGTCTATGGAGACTCAAAGAGATGCTTTTGTTACTTCACTCGCAAAGTTTACATCCCTTCATTCAGCAGCAGATATCAAGCAGAAAAACATTGATGCTATTAAGGTTTGTTTTTAAGTTCCATAGGTTTTTATTTTTAGTCGAAAAAAAATGCTTTTTTAAGAAACTTTTCTCTTAAGCTTATGTACTTTCAGAGTATATGTATATATAGTTGCATGTGTTCCTGAGATTGAACTCAATCTTTGATGACATTTACTTATTATGGTTTGCTCCTTGATGTTGACCTTTTTTTTTCCTTCTCATAGTTTCTTTTTCAAAATAGCTTTAGATGATGTTAAACTTTATCAATGGTGCTCTTATTAATGCTTCTGGTTGTATCCTACAAGACATTGATTTCTTCAAATTGCATTTACCAAATATGAGAAAACCTTGATGTCTATATGGTGCATATTTTAGATTGTAGACACTAACTTGGAAGGAGAGCACATAAGCACTTTTCACCTGATGTAGACAGTTCAAGTGGATCAATCATAGACATACTCAATTTTTTGTCCTGTAATATGAATTCTTTTTTATTATTACGCTGGGAAAAATATGATGAGCATAACATTTTAAGCTTCTTTTCGTATGTTCTTTTTTCCTTGTTAATGTCCTAAACTTCTAAAAATGTATAATATTATTAGTCACAGCCATGAGTGGCTTAAAATCCAGAGATTGATGAGTAACATAATACCAGAAGATGATGTTGGCCCTCAAGAAAAATAAAAAATCTTCCATTATGATGCTATCTTTAGATAGAAGGCCATGGTAACAAATAAGTTTTAAGATGACTATTTGTTGGTTGGATCTGGTGAATTACAATCTCGATGTTTGAGCAGCATTATGAGCAGCATTATGTTTTCCCAAGTTCACAACATGCATATATTGGAAGTATTGTTTAAGCAAACTAATTAAAGCCTCAAGTCATGTACCTTTAGAGTATAATCTGTTTCATCTTAATATAGCTTGTGGCCTGAGCATGAGATCCTGGGTACAATCTTGGTCTTCTCATTTTTAAGATATTAAAGATATTTATTTTAAAGTCCAGTAGAGGAACTATGGCTTGTTATACATTGATAATCTACATCACTGTTCAGATAAGTTATGCCTTGCTTAGAGCAATTTTAGCAAGTTGTTAACACTGTATATAGTTAACTAAGAACATCATCTATTTACTTATAGAATCATTGTTCAGTATATACTCTAATTATGGGTGCCTGCAATGAATCTAGCATTGAACATCCAGAGATTTTTCAAATGAACTCATCTCCCATTTCTATTTTAGATGACAAAGCAACATGACATGGGCTGGCATACAAGTCTACTTTTCATAAAAGTAGAGAGAGAGAGAGAGAGAGAGAGAGAGAGAGAGAGAGAGGGTTTTATGCAATAACCTTGAACCGGAATTGAACTGCATGAAATGGGCTGGTCTGCTGTCTGGGGCTTTGTTGGACCTATGTTTACTGCTTGGTTCATACCAGTCCTGGTGGTTTTTCAAACCCTGGTCTTAGCAAGTACAAGAGATTCAGCAATTCTTAATCGACAACTCCACATTTTGACCCCAAGGTTGATCCTTATTTTGGTGCCTCTTAAAGTTCTTTCCATATATAAACAACCATTCTAACAGAACAAGGAGGAAGCATTAGGTTCAATAGATATGTAAACAAAAAATAAATCTAAGCCAACATCAAGGAAGATTCAAGACTGGTTTGGTCTGAAGGGTACAGTTAATAGCTAGCTAAAAGGTGACTGTCCATCAAAAGTTTTGTTAACTCACTGGGTCCTGTCTGCCGCTGGTACCGCCATGCTAATACACATGTTGAGTTGCACCTTCATTTTTTTTCTTTTGCTGCATTAATCACTGCAATTTGGGATAAAGAAACCATCAAGATTAGTTCTTTGACATTTGAGTTATCTTTTTGTATGCTTGTATGTGAAATAATTGGAATGTATGGGTTCTATCTTCTCACAGTTTCTAAAATCTATTGCATTCAGTTAACTGCAATTTCAATGGCTTTCTGAAGCTAATTTTCAGAAATTAAGATGACTTATCCTTTTTGTAAAATGTTTCCAGGCTGTTTTATACATCGCAGATGAAGATGGTAACTACCTTCAAGAAGCTTGGGAACATGTTTTGACATGTGTTTCTCGATTTGAACATTTGCATCTTTTGGGAGAGGGAGCTCCTCCGGATGCCACATTTTTCACAAGACAACAGACTGAACTTGACACATCTAATCAAACCAAATCATCAATCCTAACTACAATGAAGAAAAAAGGACCTTCATCTGTTGTTGCCAGAAGAGGTACCTATGATAGTGCTGGGGTCAGTAGTCAGGCTTCTGGAGTTGTTACATCTGAGCAGATGAATAATTTAATTTCCAATTTGAACTTGTTGGAACAAGTTGGAATTGCTGAAGTGAATCGCATATTTGTACGAAGTGAAAAGTTAAACAGCGAGGCAATAATTAATTTTGTTAAAGCCCTCTGTAAGGTTTCAATGGAGGAACTACGCTCTGCATCTGATCCTCGTGTTTTCAGTCTGACAAAAATAGTCGAGATCGCGTAAGAACTTACCCTCATTTTATTCTTTATGTAGAATGCATAAGAATTACCCTTATTTTATTATTGATGTTGCATATATCAATTTAGCACCTGTTTGATTGATTTCTTTTGTACAGACATTACAATATGAACCGTATCAGGCTTGTGTGGTCAAGCATTTGGAGTGTGTTGTCTGAATTTTTTGTTACCATTGGCTGCTCTGAGAACCTTTCAATTGCAATCTTTGCAATGGATTCCTTGCGTCAATTGGCTATGAAATTCTTGGAGCGAAAAGAATTGGCCAACTATAACTTCCAAAATGAGTTCATGAAACCATTTGTTATTGTTATGAGGAAAAGCAGAGCTGTCGAGATCAGAGAGCTGATCATCAGATGTTTCTCTCAGATGGTGTTGGCTCGTGTTAGTAATGTCAAGTCTGGGTGGAAAAGCATGTTCATGGTACTTATTTTCCTCTTTCTGCTAATTTTAGATTGCTGGAAAGTTATCATTGCATTCACTTGTTGTATGACTTAGATGTTGTATTTGTCTTATTGAAGTTGATCGAGTTAACAAACTGAATGGTACATATTGCAGGTATTTGCAACTGCATCATATGATGATCACAAAAATATAGTCCTTCTGGCCTTTGAGATCATTGAGAAGATTTTACGGGATTACTTCCCCTACATAACTGAAACGGAAACAACCACCTTTACTGATTGTGTTAATTGTTTAATTGCATTTACTAATAGTAGGTTTAACAAAGACATTAGTCTCAATGCAATTGCTTTTCTTCGGTTCTGTGCGGCTAAGCTTGCAGAAGGAGATATTGGTGCTTCTGCAAGATACAAGAACAAGGAGGCTTTTGCGAATAATGGTCCCCCTTCACCACACATTATAAAGGATGAAAAACAAGATACTCCATTGATCATTGACAAGGATGACCACCTACACTTATGGTTTCCACTTTTAGCAGGTGACATACATTTTGTTTGCTTATTCTATATGATTAAAAACACATCTATGATACTTCTTATGTGTTTGGTTGTAATTGCTAGTGCTACATTTAGGGAAGCTGTTTACAAGTTAGCAAATAATATTGTCTCAAGGATTATCCTTTCTTTCTTTTGCAGTTTTATCGGAACCTTTTATTAAGCAATATTTTCTCAAGGATTCTCTTTTCTTGCTTTTGCAGGTTTATCGGAACTCACTTTTGACCTAAGACCTGATATTAGACAAAGTGCCTTGCAAGTGCTATTTGATACATTACGAAATTGTGGTCATCATTTTTCATTGCCCTTATGGGAGAAAGTGTTTGATTCAGTCCTATTCCCTATATTTGACTCTGTAAGACATGACGTTGATACCCCTAGGGGAATTCCACAAGGACAAGGGTCAGAAAATGATACGGAAGAGCTCGATCAAGATGCTTGGCTTTATGAAACATGCAAGCTGGCTCTTCAGTTAGTTGTGGACTTGTTTGTGAAATTTTATGACACAGTAAATCCACTTCTGAAAAAGGTTTTGACATTGCTGACAAGTTTGATTAAGCGTCCTCATCAAAGCCTTGCTGGCATTGGCATTACAGCATTTGTTCGCTTAATGAGCAGTGCAGGGCCTTTATTTGTTGAGACCAAGTGGGAGATTGTTGTTTTGTCTTTGAAAGAAGCTGCTAAAGCCACTCTCCCTGATTTTTCATATATTTCATCTGGAGCTCATCTTGATAATGCAGCATCAGACAATGGGAATTCTCCTCTGATGCAAGAGAATGGTGAATCTAGGGGATCAATAGATGATGATTCAGAAGGCCTGAGAACGAGAAATTTATATTCTGCAATTGGTGATGCCAAGTGTCGTGCTGCCATTCAATTACTTTTAATCCAGGTCAGTGACTCTCTCCCTATGATGGCATTTGCTACTTGATTATGGATCTTGTTAGAAAATGGGAAAGCATCTTAATCTCTGAGGTTAATAAGCTTTACAAGGTGGGAGAACAGATCACCTACCCTTCTACTAGATGTACTTAGTAACTTGGAGAAGATAGAGAAATGATATGAGGAGGGAATAAAGACAAGAAGGGCAAATAATAAAGCAAAAAACAAAAGAAAGGCTGACGCTCTAATGGGAAATAAGCAAGGATATTAGGTAATATGACTAGATATTATGAGAAACTAAATGCTATATTAGTTTTGTGCAACAGTTCAACTACAATTTCATCTCCAATCATTTTCTTTTGATTTAGGACTCAAAATAATATTCATTTATCATGTTATTCATATATGCTTAATATATGAGAGGTTTTTGACTATTTGATGGGTTTGTTTCCTAGATATTCACAAAGCAATATTAAGTAGCTCATATACATTTGTTGACTTTATTTATTCATGTATATTCACAAATTCGAAGGCACAATCGGATAATGTTTTCTGCACTTTAAGTTAAGATACAAACAACTGCATACATACTATGGATTTTTATGGTACTTTAGTTTATTGCTTATGTTTAAACTATTTGATATGATACTACAGCACAATTCATGATGAGGCCCCATGTTCATGTTATCAGCATTTTTCGGTGCTTGCCCGTTGAAGAGTTTTATTTGTAACAAGAATGTTGGCCAGTTAAATCAGATGGGCAACCAGAGAGATGGTAGCTAAATGTGCAGTCTGGCTTAGCATTTGCTAATAGCTCAAGCTTGACCAAGGCTGGATTGGTCTGTACAACCCCGTTAAAGGGGTCTCAAATTTTCTTACATCTTCTCCTCTCGTACCTCGTCCTCTTTCACCTTCTTTTCATGCCTGTCATTACAGTGATAGTGTCAGGGTGAAACTTCTCAGGTTCCTTTGTACTCCTTGACCTCACCTTTAACTTCCATTTCTTGAATGATACTGTGGAAATTGGTCGGATCTGCTAATAGCAATCCATTTTGGCTGAATTTGGTCAATTTTCAGCTAGTTCAGTCAGTGCTTTGACAGTCTAGCCTAGAAATTGTCCAAGATTGGTTCATGCTTAGTTGATTTTTAGCTGGTTCCAACAGGGTTATCCTGTTCTGGAATCTGCCACCTTTTTTTTCGCTGAGAACAAACAAGGTGGAGTACAAGGGAAAATAGGTAGTTGGAGGATGAGGATATATTGAGAATAGCAGGCGTCTAGTAGCCTAATTTAATGGGGTGTCTCTCAAAGAAGTAGGATGTTGATCGAGGACGAGGGTTTGTCAAGGTTGCCTTTGAGGATGGATAAATGATGGGTTGCTGGAAAAGGTCATGTAGGCCAAGTTGCCAAGCTGATATATGGTTGGCATTTTTGAAAAGGTGGAGTCAAAGCCAGCTAAAGCAGGTGAGGTGGAGAGAGAATTTTTATATTAAATTCATCTAGTCTTTTCTATTATCATTTGGGAAAAAAATTTCAACCCTTTTGGTTGCTTAAGGATGCAGACAAATGGAGGGACAATTGTAGATCGTGAAGCAGCATCCTAACCATGTGCATTAGGAAGCTACTTATTCTAATAGAATTTGGCATACCTTGTAAATATATGCAAACTACAGCTTTAATCTTTATCAAAATCCAATTCACAAAGGTTGGATTAACTGATTCTCTTGTCTATTTCTGTTCATGATTATGTGTATTGTTCAATTTAAACAATTTGATCAGGTAGTGCAGGTTGTTACAAAATGGTATTGATGTGGAGTGGGCCTATCACCACAATTGCATATGTATGTGTCTCTCCTTGGACATGATTATAAACATTAGAACTGAGCAGTGGACCTACCAATTAGGAAGATGCTGTTCTCTATAACTAAATCAATTAAAAATTGCAATAAGGGTTGTTTTTCTCATTTATGTCACAGAATGATCACTTGTCTTCAACTTAATAAGGGTTAGGTGTTTGCCTTTAATTTTCTTTGTTGTTGTTGATAAGATCCCAGGACTGTTGAATGGACTCTGACTTATGCAAAGTCATCTTCTAAATCAAATTCAATTACTTTTGAGTAGGGTTGTTAATTCCAAACCAAGCCTGTTGGGTCAACCCGATTGGACATGGACTCGACTTGTTCAAATTGAGACATTGTCTGGTCCAAGTCAAGGCCTAATGACCCTCTCAGTCAGGTTTGGCTTCTGGTGAGGCCTTCTTGACCCATTTTGGTGTTTGTAGGTGAGTTAAACATGATAAGTGTGGCCCAGCCTATCATCTTTCTTTTTCTTTCTGGGTAAAACTTGGATGCTTACGTCCTCACATCTGCTCAATCAAATGTAGCTACTGAAGGTACCTGTGTTGGTCAGTTCTGCCATCAGTTTAGGCTGGAGGTTCACCCTGGAAAATCTTGCAGAGGGTCAGGAGGGTGAGGTCCTAATCTGGTGACCTGGATAGGACCTGACCTGATCCATGTAGGACCTGGACACTGAATGGGGTTTGGATTGAGCCAGATCTGGACACCTCTAGAAGAGGGGGAAAATATTCAAACACAAGGAGGCCTCTCCTTTTTTTAGTCGGAAAAGATTGGGATAAATGGAGGTGCCAAGACGCTAATTAGTTTGGATTGGGCCTGATCTGGACACCTCTAGAAGAGGGGGAAAATATTCAAACACAAGGAGGCCTCTCCTTTTTTTAGTGGGAAAAGATTGGGATAAATGGAGGTGCCAAGATGCTAATTAATAAACTGAGTCAGTTTGGGTCAACATGCCAACCTGCTGGGTCAGAACCAGGTTGACGTATCAAGACCTGCTGGCAGGTTGGTTCAGGCTCAGTCTTTATTACCCAAGCTCCCTACTTAAAAGCACCTCTTCTTTTAAGAAGATGCCAAACTCGAGTTCTCCATTTTCTCATTATCGTTCATATATATGATTCTGATGTAAATGGAATGTGCTGGGTGATAATTGATCTTGTTTGCAGTTATATGACCTGGTTGCTTTTTCCTGTATATGTTGTGCATATTAATATATATAGCTGTGGTTTCTCTTGGCAGCTTGCATCTAGACGTATAAAATGCATACTTTTTTTTCTATGACTTATTTAGAATGGAGAGTCGAATATGATTCATGCGTGAATTTTTACTTGAGGGTTTAACATTTGCAGGCTGTGATGGAGATATATAACATGTACAGAGCACAAATATCAGCTAAGAATGAACTTTTACTTTTTGAAGCATTGCACGCTGTGGCATGTCATGCACACAAGGTGAACAGCGATGCCGACCTAAGATCCAAGCTACAGGAGATTGGTTCCTTGACCCAGATGCAGGATCCTCCATTGCTACGCCTTGAGAACGAGTCATACCACTTATGCCTTGTTCTGCTTCAGAACAGTGTTGTGGACCGACCTCTGAATGGTGATGTAGAAGTGGAAGCACACCTTGTTCAACTCTGCAGAGAGGTCCTGGAGGTGTATCTTAAAGCAGCTAAAGGGCAGCCCGTTGTAGCTTCAACTGGCACTCAACCTCGAACTCACTGGCTCATCCCAGTTGGTTCTGGCAAGCGAAGAGAACTCGCAGCTCGGGCACCCGTTGTTGTGTCAGCTCTGCACGCCATATCTGGACTGGGTGATACCCCCTTCAGAAAGAACCTGGCCTTGTTCTTCCCCCTTCTTTCATGTCTGATAAGCTGCGAGCATGGGTCTACTGAGGTACAGGTCGCACTAAGTGACATGCTCAATACATGGGTAGGTCCAATCTTGCTTCGGGCATGTTGAACATGGTATGATGATCTCAATTTTAGGGCTTTGAGGTGGATTTATGTCAGTTTACTGGATGCTGTTTTGGCTGTTCATTTTTCTTTTTGCCTTCGGAACCTCGTATGAACAGTGTACCAGAAAGAAGAGATGGGGGGAAGATTTGATGTTGTAATCTAGTTTTTCATTCTGTAAATATGTTGCTGGTGGAATGTATTTCATTGTTGTGATGTTTTCCACTTGTTGATCCCTTGCAATCATGAATGATGATTATTTCTGGCATTTCTGCTAAGATAAATCATTTGTGAGTCAAAATTGGCTCCATGGGTTTTTCATTCCACCACTTAAATTCTGATGCCCTGATTTAAGAAATATAATAATAATAATAATAATAATAATAATAATAATAATAATAATAATAATAATACTATGATATAATAATATCATCTGTGTGATGAATATTTTATGCTTTTCGATTTTGTTTATGTTTTAGCCATCAAGGTTTGCAATAGGTTTGATAATTCTATTTTGATTGAATTTTATAATAATAAAGATGTTTGATGTAATATTTATGTTTATTTAGTTTTGTTCATGTCTTAGATGATATATTGATTGAGTTTTATGGTATTTTGCCTTATAAGCATAGCTTGTTGCTTGTGCGTGATTCTCTCAAAATATTCTCAAACTCTTGAAACGATTGGGTTTCAAGAGTCTTTGATTGTACGTAAATTGAAGGATATTTAATGAGAAAAAGTGATAAAAAAATATCAATCATCTAAAAACTCTTGAAACGCTTGTGTTGCATGTGGCCAGAGGGAGTTTGGATAGTGTCCAAGGATAGGTTGTTGCTCGATTTTACGATAGTATCACGTAGGTATCCAAGGATAGGTTGTTGCTCGATTTTACGATAATATCATGTAGGTATTTGTGCGTGATGGTTTATCTTGGATCGTTTTGTTATACGATCGTTGTTTAGAGATTGTTTTGTTATTCGATCGTTTAAAACTTATAAAGTCTATCTTTACATATTGTAATATCTTTGAAGTATTTGTTTTAATATTTACATATAAAATCTTGAGTTTACACATTGACGGAACAAAGACAACAATTTGCTTGTGAGGTTACGAAGAGGTTGATCTAACTATATGACTTAAACGTGACAATTCGATATCAAAAATCATAATTATATAACTTTGATTTTATCGAAAATCACAATCCCGATATCAAGAATAATCACATGTCCCTTTCTTTTCAAATGCGCACCGCAACCTCTTGGATCAACACGGAGCTGCTGGATGTGATGGGCATGAATATATATATATATATATATATATATATATATATATATATATATATATTCTCATGTCTAGTCTCCATTGTGAGTAAATTATAAGAAATGCATTTAATGTTATTTATATAATTAAATTCTGTTTATAACATAACATGGAATATTACTTATATAAAATTACTCGTACCAACAGCTCGGCCAATCCATCAACGCACAATGAACTCACACATTATTCTCAGATAAAGCTGCACTCGACCATTAATTATCTTTCAGCCATCAAGCACAAATTGCATCAGCTCTCTAAAGCTCGTCAGTATCCATGCCACAATAGGGGACAGTAGAGAGCAGTGAGATGATGTATGAAGAACAGTTCATTTGATTGAGAAAAAGTTTCCTTGAAGAAAAGAAAAAGGGATAATAAACCAACTGCCCAGAAAAAGTTACTACGACCTGCGAGTTTGCTATGCAATCATATGCTCTTTTTGTCTTGGCATGCTAACACAAGTTTCAGACTACAAGCAGGCACAATTTTTACATGTACACTAATGTTACACTTGCCAGCCAACTTCTTTGGGTTAATGACATCCACCGACATCAGAGGTAACGGGTTGAAGACGATCCTAAACCCTGCTGCAACAAAGTTGGTGACAATCTTTGCCTTCAACACATAGTTTTGGTTCCTAGTTCATGGTTGAAGACGATCGAGAGTAACGGGTGACAGAAAATGCACGGTTGTGTCACAAAAAGAAACCTTCGTCATAGTCTGGATCGATCAGGACCTGAAAGGACAAGCTACATCCCCCATAGTTGGCTTCGCGGTTGAGCTCAGCTGAGAGCATCAAGTGGAGTCGTCTGAGCTAGAACTAGAGGTTTCGGTCCCACCAGCATGTGGTCCGGCCACTTGGCTTTCGTCCTCGCTGAAGAGGGATTCATTGCCCTCATTGCTCGAATGAGACAATGCGGCAGAGTAATAATCTGAAACGGCAGCTCGGCTCCGTCTCTTCCTACCCTCCTCCATCACACCGGTTCCTCGTAGCTCAAGTCGCCTACGCTTCCGCGCATTGCGTTTGCGCTTTGGAAAATCTTCTCTATGTGAGTCCACTGCGTTGTCTTCTTCCTTTGAAGCTCTGGTCCTTGCTTTTTCATTTTCAGATTCAATTGTTGCCACGTCAGGGTCAACCTCGGCCTTCCTCCTCTTCTTGCTTGAATTTGTCTGGAACAAACGATCCATTCCGTTCAATCTTCAACAATTTTTTTGCAAGCACACAGGAAAAAACACACACACACATCTGGAAAACATGATTTAGCTCGTCATGGAAATTCATATGGAGGAAAAAAAAAGCACAAGATGGTGTCCATGCAGCAAAATTATCCATGTTTAACAAGAGAGACTTTTTTTTTTATATAAACCAGATACTGTAAATCAATAATTAAAAAATATTGATGAAAATTACACTTGCATGGTGTATTATACCCACAGATTGCAAATGCATGATGCCTGAGGCATTATGAGATGTGTTGCATAGTTTGATGATCCGGAAAAAGCGGTTAAATATCAGGGTGTTTTTGGTAATATGAAAAGAGGCTTGGAACTGGAATTGGAACAGATGTCTTGCATTCCTAATGTTTGTAAAGTCACAATATTCTTATGATTACATTACCATAAGAAATATGATTCCCTGTTAATTGCATTCATTACCCCTACAGGAATTACTCAAGATTCCAGGTTATAATATCTACTGTTTCCATACCTCCCTATACACAGAGATTTTCTTTCCCCTTAACGTCACTTATCTTTTTTACCTGTCTTGTCCCTTCTCAGATGGGATCCAAGTGAGAGAGCTCAAGCTGTGACTATGATGGCAGGGGCAGAAAGATCCTTTATCAAACACCACAGCATGATAGATCACAAGCTGTGGCTATGATGGCATTCCAATCTTGATCTGTGAACCAAGAACACTTCTGGGGGCTTCCCTAGGCAGTAAGACGGGGACGAAATAAAATGAAGACAAAAGAGACAAGTCACAATCCCTCAAATCCAAAACCTTGTCGACAGTGGCAATCCCCTTTCTATGTAGTGTCTGGTACTGAAAAAATTGGCGATCAAAAGAATACAGGCCTCCAAAGTACATTCTCCCATTAATTATCCTGTCTATATTCCGACAAACAAAAAGCCCTTTGATAAATTTGGACAGCAGAAACTCATACTTGGGGTGGCATTTGATACTGTGTTTAATAACATGTATCAAAAGCATTAATCTAGCAATTTCCCTACCGGCCTAAGGAGGACACAAAAAGTCTTTTGCATATTATTAGATGGGAGAAAAATCTTAGAGAACAATTTCTGTATTCAAAGAGCACAGTAATTAAAGCTAAATCTGGATTTCCTATAAGATAGGAATAAATCAAAGCAATCAAAGAGCGATGACCATAGAATGGTCTAATTTTCAGTGAAAAGAAAGCAACATCTAGCCATTTAAAAAGATAGGAGCTGAAGCAAAATAGCATGCACCATTCCTCTATTTGATGGTTCAATACCTTAGGACCTTGATCTATTAGATGAGCCCATTCACTCCTGTTCCTCAGACAATCATGGACCGCATGTAAATAACTCGGATAAGCATACCGCTCGCCATTGGGTTTTCTTAAATCATGCCAATGCTGCAAAAAAGAGAAGAGGCACATGAAACAGGACGGTAAAATGGCCACCATGAAGTTCCACTAAGGTGATAGAGTTATTAAACCATACCGGGCGAACAGCATTGCACAGCTCTTCATACCTTATGTGCTTATCTTTACTCATAATCTCATCTATCAATCCTGCAGGTTGATGCTTTAAGTGAATTTGCATCACTAGACAAATGACACAAGTTGTTTATGAAAGAAATGAAATTGGGAACCTACCAGGCAAAGTGCGCACAATAACACCACCTTCATCTCTAGGAATATCCCTAGGTGAGCTGCATGCTATAGAAGTAATATGTTCACTAACCTCAGATGAGGAAAAAGGATCACTTTTTTCACCTTCACCAGAGGCAAGAGAAATATTCTTCATTAACGCCAAGTCAGGAGGTCTAATCTGTGATTCCTTTTTCTTCTCTGATGAGATGGATGATTGCTGATGTCTCTGGTCTGGAAAAGATGACAACCTACCCTTTTTCCTGCTCTCATCATTTAACTCTTGAGAATTGCGGGTAACATATTTCGATGCATCTTCTTTGTTTTTCCTTCTGAATACCTAAAATTAACTAAATCAATGTTAGTAACCCTAAACTCAGTTTGAAGACAATATTTTGACAGTTCACATAGGAATAGGCATTGAATATACAGTTAAAATAGAAGTTTAATAGAAGAAGCAGTCTCACCGAGACTTGATCCTTTCCCCCAGAAACAGAAGGGCGTTTGGAAAGCACACTCATGCCGGTGGTGGGGGTTGACTGTATGCCAGCAGCTTGCCGCACACGTGGCACCCTGGGAACTCTAGGAGAGCTGTTTAATTCTTGATGCAGCAATAGTGCGAGCTGACAAAAGATGAAAAGAAATTAAGAACCCTGGATAAATAGACTGGTAGCTACGTGCAAGTTGTCATCTTACCTCTTCATCACTTAAAGTTGTGGTAGCATTGCTTGATGCAGATGGATGCATAAAAATAGAGGTGCTTAGAACTTTTGAGGAAGTGTATGGAGCTGACTGATGACTTCTTTCAGTTCTCTGAGACAGGTTTGTGGAAGTCTGCTTTATTTGAACAGAAGCTACTTGGGACTGCAATGAACCAGCAACATCATGAGTGCGTAAAACTGCTGTTCTGTCCTCTTTGCCGGAAGCTTTTGAAGATTGAAAAGGCAATTCTTCTTTTGAATCTGATACCAGATGCTCAGAGGCAGAATCATAAGATGTTCTACTAGTTTTTGATGGCCTAGATCCAGAAAATAGGGAAACTTTTGACTGACCTTTTGCTGGATTTTCTAAAATCTCTCCCATATTTTCTCCAGCTGGAGTTGGTGCACCTTCTTTCTTGGCAGCAGTATTTGTGCTCACCTTTGCTCGTGCTTGTTTGGTTAAATGGCTTGCCTTACCAGCTGAGGATGTAGACGTACTGGAAGACATGTTTGTACATGGAACAGATAGCTTGGTGACAACTGGTGAAAATGAAGTTGAAGAATCCTTTATGACACCTACTGCCAAATTAACTGCATCAGGAATTAAACTATTCAAATCTTGCAATCTTGAGTTTGTAGATTCATTAAAATTTTTTGTACCATGTCCTATCTCCAGTGTGCCTTTTTGTTCTGCTGAATTCTCCACTTGATTGCAATGTTTCAGAAGCTCACCAGTTCTTGAAGTTATACTATCTTTAAATTCATTACACTCTCTGCTAACATCCTGAGACCAATGTCCATGAGATGGAAAACTAGATTTGTTTTCTTGGTCCTGAATACCCTCAGATAACTGATTCAATAATTGCCCATGTTGTTGGCTGTCTATAGCAGGCAACTTTGCAGCTGTACAAGGAGCAGTGAAATTTAAATTCCCTGTTGACAGGTCATCAGCACCTTCAATTTTCACTTCATTTGCATCCATTTTTGTGCTTAATATCACTGCATCTTTTGAGCCTGAAAGTACTGGCTTGTCTAGCAATTCTTTACAACCATTTGCAAGATCAGCACTGGCAGGCTTTGAGGTTCCTGAGTCCATCACAACACTTGAAGAAACCTTAGCTAGACGCCCTTCAAAATTGCTCTCATCCTTGGGTTCTTTCATGCAGTACATGGCTCTGCTACTAACCTAAGTAAATATTTCAGTGGAAGCATGATTTATCGTCCAAAGCATCACATATTTAGCAGCAAAATTTAATGAAAAAGGAATGTCCAGTAGCAAGTCTAACAAAAAATTGTGCAACTCAGCAGAAAGCATAACCAAGAATAATTAAACATTTAAGTTACTGAGAAAAGCAACATCACAGAGAACATTGAAGAAAACAGAAGATTGAAAGGTCACAGACAAACTGTGCCTATCTACCAGTTAATAGTTGAGCAAACCATGAAAGCATTCTGCAATGCCTTAGTAGGTTGCCTGAAAGTCTAAAACATGATCTTACATCCAAGCATTCAGCAACTAAGCACAATCCTAAGCCTACATAAATTAATTTGAGACTGACTAGTAAGTACCAAACATGGGATCTTAACTTAAAACTTTTTTATGCAATGTCTAAATATAGGCCAAATATAAAAGGTAAGACGAATGTGAATACATCATACAACTTACAAGCATATCTTTGGAGAGAAACACAGGGAGAAGAAAGAACCCCTTTCTCGAAGTGGCAGGCAATATTTTGTCAGTGTGGAGTCTATTTCTGTCTGCAATGTCCCAAATCTAGATAGGTTATGAAATATATACATCATGAAATATCTAGGTAATTTCATTTTAACCCAAACAGACTGATTTGATTAGGATATGATGTATAACATCATGAAATATGTAGCTTGGTTCATTTTAACCCCAATCTTGGACCTCCATTGTTTTTCCTCCCAATATCCTTTATAAAAAACTTTTTCGCTGTTCTATCACTCAGCAAATTGCTTGATCAAGTTCCTCACAGACTCCATCAGCACAACATGCATTACATCCTCTCTCTCTCTCTCTCTCTCTCTCTCTCACTCACTCACTCATGCAAAAATCGACTGTTGACCCCTTCGCTCCCACAAACTTTGTTCAGAGACACATAAACAGTCTTTATTTAAAGCCATGATTTGCAAAGATATTGAAAAATTTATTGTTCCTTTCTGATTTTAACTTGGAGAAGATAATTCTAGGTATCATCAAATATCTCCCTTCCCCTACATATCAATAAGAATAAGCTTTTTCTAAATGATTAATCTTCTCAAAATTTTGGAATCTCTGTGATTGTACATTTAAATTTAAAAACGAGTATCACGAAATTATCATTTCTTGAATGTTCATTTACAGGATAGTCTAATTGGACATTAATCCTCAAACGAATTGTATTTAAATGTTCTAAAACACATTATTTCAAGATTATTTTAGCCCTTTGGTAATGATTTCCATGAATGTTCTCACTCTTCTGCAATCTCTCTCTCTCTCTCTCTCTCTCTCTCTCTCTCTGTCTGTCTGTCTCTTCTCTATATCAGAAATTACCCAGCCAACATAAGTCTACGAAGTGATCCAATTCACATTGTACAATAAAGATAACATCCACTATTTGGGTCAACAATAAGAGAACTGAAACTTTTGTTTTTATTTCTAATAAAGTTCTCTTAGATCTCTCTTTACTTCTCCTCAAGACATTAATTCTAGTCAACTCACCCCCTCTTAACCAGGGCATCTACCATCTTAAAAAGGTTTTCCTCATTTTACTCACTTTTAGAACTATACCTAATTATTCATGAATTTATCTTTTTTCATCCTTTCGAGTATTCCTTTGCGTCTATCTCAACATTCTTTCTCTCCACTATAGGGGATGCAGTTAAACTTATTTGAACAGTTAACCAGCAAAATATTAAGTCACACTTAATATTTATATAGATAAAAGCATCTACGATAAACAGACATGATACCTCATCTGTACTAGATTCTTTTGCAATTTGACTTGTGCCACCTCGAGATGCAACATCCATTTTTGGAGAATTATCACTTTTCTCGGTTTTTACAGTTTCCAGCTGGTCAACTTTCTCAACCTTCACCTCTCTCGCTATCATACTACTATCAGCTAGCAGGTGCTTGGGCTTGTCACTGTGACCCATTCCTTTTGGCTGACCAGCAAAACAGGATGCTGAGTGTAATTCTTCTGTCTGATCTTCACTTTTTGGACCTGGAACGCTTGTCTCTTCAAGCTGGAGATCCTTGTCCTTTTGGAACTCGAATTTCTTCATACCAGTGAAAGGTACAGAACCTGGCGAATTGCACAATCACGACAGCCAGCAAGAGAAGCATCAACACAAGCATTAGCATCTTACTCACACAAGCTGCTCTGCAACAAAAAGAGAGCAATGAATGCAAAGATACCAACCTCTCCTCTTAGTATCACCTGCAATTTTCTCAGCAGAACTCCTAGCCTTCTTCTTACCGGTCCAGTCCTTTGTTTCTCCTGGCTCCTCCCTCCTCTTCTTAGCAACATTTGCCTGCCCAACCGTCCGAAGCCTGCTCCTATCCTTCTTTCTGCAACTCAGGGATGAGCGGCTGCCACTTGAGACTTTCCCTTCTCCCTCCTTGATGGCCGCATCAAACTTCTTCACCGGAACATAAGGAATGATCTCCTTGGAGAGGGAGAATAGCACATCAGCCCCTCTGTTTGCCGGGTTCTCGGCCTCCTCCTCCCCCTCTTTCTTCTCCTCATCCTCCTCCCAACAAGGGAACTCCCTGTATCGGAAATTGAACTTCTTGGGCACGTACCCGGTGCACTTCCAGAGCTGCGACGTGAAGATCGATGAGAGGCCTCCGAAGAGGTTCGGCTCGCCGCCGGGGACCCCCTGCACGTGGACACGGTCCTCGAGCGGAATCTCCGCCCAGAGACGGCGCCGATGGGGTCCAGCCGCGGAGTCGGCCGGCTGCAGCGGCGGAGGGGGAGGTGGCGGGCAGACATCGGTCTTGGTGGGGAGCTCCACGAGGAGCTGGGCGACCTCGGTCTCCTCGGTGTCAACGGGGAGGGGGAAGTGCCCGACGGCGGCGGCGGAGGCTGAGCGGAGCCTCCGGGCGGCGGCCTTGCAGTTGTGGCAAGCGAAGGACGCCTCGCCGCGGACGTAGCGGGAGCAGCGGGTGTGCACCCACACGCCGCACTCGTCGCAGCTCACCATCTCCTCCCCGTCGTCGAAGGTGACGCCGCAGGAGCAGTCTACCGTCCACGACCCGTCGCCCCAGTCGTCCGGGGGCTCCGCCGGGGGCAGCCGTTGCGACCGCCCCTTCATAGCGTTTCACCCTCAGCCGGGGGGAGCAGCGGGGGACAGGAAACGCGACCTCAACCGGTCAATTCTCCTTCATCAGATAGCCAAAGAGAGCGAGAGCGAGCGGGATCCGAATCTTAATTCGGAGAAGACGAAAGGGGAAAAGGGGACGAAGAGATCTAGCGAAGAGGTGAGATCGAGGAGAGCGCTGCGAGGCGCTCTTGCTTGCTCACCCGCCTGCCTGCCTGCCTGCTATCGCAGCCCGGCTCTTCTCCGAGGGTAGACAAAGGCTGCCGCAAGAAGAACCCTTCCTCACCGACGGAACAGTCGTCGTCGTCGTCGTCTGCTGCTGCTGCTTGTCGCGCACAGGGGGGGAGAGGGGAGAAGAAAAGAGGGTAGCGGATTCGGAGATGTGTTATTATGTGCCATTTGATGAGGGGGCTTTGGAGTCCGGGGTTTCCCCTCGGCCACGGGCAGCACGGGAACCGAGTTACTTATGGGCCGAAACAGACCAGGCCGGTCTGGTCCAGTATGAGCAGGACCGGTCCGGTCCATTTAAATTGGGCTCAAAATGACGGTGTGCCGAGACGCAAGTCCAAACGTCTCTTTATTGAGTAAAGCATCCCTTAAAACTATTTTAATCTCTCACATATAATATATGTCAGACATAAGCATTAAAGCATCTCCAAACATATTATACATTTAGCCAAAGATAAGATTCAAATCATCCAAACATATTATATTTGGATGAGATATATCTTAACATCATATTATTTACTAGAACATAAGTATTATTGAACAAATATCTTCATACGCATGATACATTTATCTATGATACAACTATCAAAGTCTTTAATGTATCTTAATCCCAACATATGATATATCAAAGTGGCTGACACGTTTTACTTAGAAAAAAATATTATTTATATCTAATATATCTATTTTAAATAAAAGCATCAAATTTTGATGTAAATAATAATTTTTAGACGAATCTTATCCAAAAACATAATAAAGACAAATAATATGATAATTAACTGCATTAGCTAATCGAGAAATTCGATATGGGGAGTTTAGATAGCATAAAAACAATATGATGTCAACTAAGCATACCACATCAACATACCTCAAAGATAATCTTATCATCAATGGAATCAATACCTTAGTTTGGGTCAATACTCACAGAATGAACATTTTCTCTACTTAACATCATCCCACCACATTTCCACCACTTAAATCAACACCGCTAACAACTGCAAACATCTATGAGGAAATGGACTACCAAAATCAAATCATCATCATTTGTAACTTCAAGATGATCTACGCCTTCTCTCTCTAATCCCTCTAAGCTACGGAAAAGCTCTTCTGTCTCACATCAACATCTCGTACCTCTCCTCCATAAGAGACTATCGCATTAACAGTTCCAATCCGATCCCCACTTCCAACTCCAATCCGATCCTTCTATGTATATCCATCCCCCTTCTTCTAGCATGACATAACTAAGTAATAGAATTAAATAAAAATTATAATAAAATATAATACCTAGATTTATGTAAAAAATCTCTCCTACGTGAAGAGTCATAGGTTAAACCAGAGATAATCCACTATAAGAATAATGAATATATAAATCTCATAGTTTTTTGTCCAAAATCTAAACAACAATCTTAAGAGAATAACTGGGATACATAGATCATGTCATTGTACACAATATCCAAATTCTTCTAAAGTAATTACAGTAAGAATCTATTATAGATCTGGTATTTGACATCTATATGCTTTGACTTGAAATGAAAAGTTAAGTTCTTACACAAATGAATGACACTCAGACTATCACAATTCACCGTATAGTTTTCATGTTTCAGCCCCAATTCTTATAAGAATTCTTTCATCCATAACATCTCTTTACAAACCTACGTAGCAACAATATATTATGCCTCTATGGTAGAGAGAGCAATACACTTTTGTAATATGGATTGTCATGACACAATTCCCCTTGCAAAAGTAAGTACAAAACCTGATGTGGACTTCCTCGTATCAATATCTCTTGCTATATTTGCATTTGTATAACCTGTCAATGTAGGTGGTCCACCTCCAAAGCTTAAATAAACCTTAAAGCTCCTTTTGAGATATCTAAAGATCCACTTCACTACTGCCCAGTGCTCTTTGCATAGATTTACAATAAGTCTGCTAGTATAAATTTTTTCCTCAAAATCACCATGAATGAAAGCTATCTTTATATTTAACTGCGGAACCTCCAAGTCCTAGCTAGCAACAATACCAAGAGCAACACAAATAGAAGACATTTTAACAACAGGAGAAAAAATCTTTTCAAAGTCAATACCTTTCTTACCAAAGCATTTCATGACTAATCTAGTTTTGTACTTTGGTTGAGAATAATATTCTTGAGCCTTTAACCTAAAAACATACTTGTTCTTCAAAGCCTTTATTCCCTCTGGTAGTTGCACCAAATCATATGTGTGGTTCTTCTATACAGCATCTATCTCTTCCTGCATAGCAACTGACCATTTCTTTTTCTACTCGCTTTCAACTGCTTCCTGGTAATTCTCTGGTTCATCTGCATCAGTAAGTATCACATACTCATATGTAGAGTATCTCCTGGAAGGTTGATGTTGTCTAAAAGATCTTCTCAATTGAGGTTCTATGGGAAATTGTTCTCAACTTCTTCTTGCTCAACATGTCCTGCAGGTAGATCAACATCGAGCTCTATACCATCTTCCTGCACATCTCCCCCATCACCCTGATATACTGGAGGAGTAACCGGGTCACAATATACTAATCCTTATGTATAAGTCTTGGTTGGCGTCTTCTTCTTCAAATCCTCAAAGGTTTGATCCTCAAAGAAGACAACATCTCTGCTTCTAAACACCTTCTGATTTTCTAGATCTCAAAGCTTGTAACCAAACTGATCATGTGAGTAGCCAAGAAAAATACATTCTTTAGTCTTACCATCTAGCTTGGACCTCTTATTGTCTGAAATATGTGCAAATGCACGACAACCAAATACTCTCAAATGCTTGTAGGAAATATCTTTTCCTGACCATACATGCTCTGCAACATCACAATGACTATACATGGTGACAAGTTGATCACATCAATTGTAGTCCTCAAAGTCTCATCCCAAAACTTTTTGGGTAGCTTGGCCTATGAAAGCATGCATATAATCTTTTCCACGATGGTGCGGTTCATCATCACTGTAATTATATTATGTTGAGGTGTATCAAGGACTGTCATCTCATGTCGGATGTCATATGACCTGCAATAATCATTAGATAATCTTGTGTACTCACCACTATTATCTGATCTTGTGCATTTCAATTGTCTTTTTGTCTCCCTTTCAACTCTAGCATGAAACTCTTTGAAGATATTAATAACATAATCTGTAGTTTTTATAGCATAGGCCCAAACTTTCTTAGAAAAATTATCTATAAAAATGATAAAATAAAGTGTACCATTGATGCCAGGAATATTAACAAACCCACTAGGAGATTTTATCCTCAAAGGATTATATATATATATATATATATATATATATATATATATATATATATATATATATATATATATATATATATATATATATATATATACGGTCTTAGACATGTATTTTTTTAGATAAAATAGGACTAGCAAATGAAACTCTATGTTGTTTACCAGCCAAACAATCAATACAAGGGTTCAAATGTGTACCTCTAAAATCTGATAATATCTCTCTCTTGGAAAGAGCTTGTAGCCCATTCTCGCTCACGTGTCTCAATCGCCTATGCTATAACTCCATGCTAAAGTCTTTCTCTATAGCATTCAGCTGCTCACCATAAGCTTTTGCCTGCAATCTGTATAAGGTGTGACATTTTTTTTCCACTAGCTATAATAAAAGAACTTTTACTGAGCTTTCATTATTGCCCATCTTGACAACACTAAAATTTCTAGACCTGTAAGTAGTAAAAAACTCCATCTATGGTAGCATAATAAGAAGCATATATATCAATCACCCACCCAAGATCTTAATATATAAGAAAAAATATCATCAGAATGAGACAAAATCAAATAATCATCATCCTACACCATAGTTGTAGTATTATCTACTGAAGACTCTACTTTTTTTTTATTTTTTTTCGCTCTTCTTTGGTTGCTCGTATTGATTCTTATAATGTCCTTTCTCACTACTGTTATAGCAAATAATATCTTTTTTTGATCTTGACATGTTTCTACTCATGAGTGAACTACTTTTGTCCTTGGACTTTGACTTTCCTTTGTTCTATGAGATAAGTGCCTGTAAATCATTCTGAGATATTACTGAATTCTTTCTTCTCAACTCCTCATTCAACAAATTGCTTGTTACTTGACTCATTATGATAACACCATTTGGCACAGAATTACTAAGGCAAACCACCAGTGTCTCTTAACTTTCTGGCAAAGAATTGAGAAGTAACAATGCCTATAACTCATTATCAAGAGATATTTTCATAGAGGATAACTGGTTAGTGATACTCTGCATTTCATTCAGATGCTCAATTATAGAAGCATCCTATTTATATTTTAAGTTCACAAGTTATTTATCAAGAAAGTTTTGTTGCTAACTATTTTTCTTTCATAGAGACCTTTCAACTTTTTTCAAAGAGAATATGTATAATTTTCAATAGAAACATGGTGAAAGACATTGTCATCGAGTCACTATCGAGTAAACTTAATTGTTTTTCGGTCTAACCTCTTCTACTCATCATGCCATAGTTGTGGGTTTTGCACTATCCCCTACAAAGGTCCATACAAATCTTTGCAATACAAGAAATCTTCCATTCTTGGTTTTTATGTCATCCAATTGTTTCTATTTAAGCTAATCATACGAGAAACACTACCGGCCTCCATATTCGAACATAAAAAATTAAATCACCAAAACCTCATTCTGATACTAGTTGATGGGATAAAAAGAAAAATAAACTTTTGTATACGAACAAATACTAGTACGCCATAGTACGCAACGAAATTAAATAAAAATCACAATCAAATATGACACCAAAATTTACGTGAAAAATCTCTCCAACATGAAGAATAAAAATCATGGGGCATACTAGAGATAATCCACTATAAGAATAATTAATATACAAATCTCAAAGTCTTTTGTCCAAAACCCAAGCAACAATCTCAATAGAGATTACGCCACTATATACAATATCCAAATTCTTCCAAAGTAATCACAGCAAGAATCTACTGTAAACCTGATACGAGAACACTGCCCGGATGATTGAGAACACTTCCAATATAATATCAATGTTCTTATCTTTTTCCCTTTCCTTCACTTATTTTTCTATCTTTTTCTTCTTTTTTTAATCAAATTGCTACTGTAGTCATATGTCTTATTACTGTAGTTTTTCTTCTTATTTTCACAGCCTATTTTCACAACCATCATATTTTCCTTATTACATATAGGATTATATTAAAAAAGAGATGAGCTATGGGTCATTAAAACTAGACCGAACTCGTGGACCGTCAGCCCAACGTTTCTTCTCCAACGTAAGATCTCTGCGTCTCCCCACAGGTAGTGATTGATTTTGGAAGCAGTTCCCAATCTACATTGCCACTGCATTCAGGAATACTTAATAAAGTTGACCTGTTGGATGTTACCACAGCAACTCAACTGAGAAGCATGGAAGTGATCTAATGTCCTGCACTAGTGCAGATTAGCTCACCAAATATGATGGTGAGTTGCCAACCTACTGATTTGGAAGCTTCTCAGCAGCCACAAGATTCGTTGTAATCTTTGACTTGGCTGCTGTCCTCGATCTAAATCCATTTTTCCTTCAGCTTCTAGAAGGAAATATGTTGTCGACAAATCCCAATTCTCATGTGTGATCTTTCTCACCACATCTTGTCTCATGTGATTTAATAGGTAGAGGACTAAGAGAAGAAGGTTAGGCGAACATCTTTTCCCTGTATCTCTACTTTTTTATATTCCTTAAATCACCTGTAATTTGCTGATATAAAGTGAAGTTTTCATCCCTATCACCTCAAAATTAATTATGAAATCAATTCTTGTTGATGTGATCTACAAATGATAAGAAGTCTAGAAAACAAAAGACATTCAAACATATGCATCTAACGAGGAAGAACAAAAAAGAAGAAGAAGAAGAAGAAGAAGAAGAAAACAGTCAGTTTGAACAACATAGAATGCATTGCTGATTTGTACATCATCTAACATTACTTCCAGGGAGAGAAACCCTTTGGCTTATAAACAAAGACTTCCCTTCCCAAAGAAAGAACTTAATTCAAGAGGTCAGCTGGCATGATGATGCAAGGAATTCTTTCCCAGAGAAAGAATATATTTTTTCTTGATTTAGGAAGAGATCCCTCCCAAGGTTTGAAATTCATGGCACAGTTTTATTTAAGAAATCACTGCAATGCAATTAAAAACTCCATTTTGCATAGAAATTTAAATTATACAACACAAATATCAAATTTCATACACTGACAGGATGAGCACACACATGTACTCCAAACAAAAAAAAATCACATGAACTCCTCCATGAATGGGTATAAACTGGCTCTACACTAAGGTGAAGGCCATCTGATTAGTCCTCACCCTGTTATAATATATGTGATAGGATATCATAAACAAAACTGGAATGTGTACATGTCTAAATAAATATACATAAATACTGAATGAATGGTTAACAGTGACACATCATCCTCCAAGTGTCATATGGAGATCCAAGTTTGACCAAACTGGTAACACATGGGTTGGAGTTTTGTGTCCCCCATTGGTAGGCAATGTAAGAGCCCCTGTATGATAGGGGTTGGACAATGCATGTGAGAGGTTGACATGTCACTGGGGATTATATATGTAATAATTATATGTGTAATAATAAATTTTAACCCATAGTTTTTCTAATTCTAATTATATGTGTAATAATAAATTTTTATTTTTATAACATATCAAAATCAATATTAATTCGAGTTTGACTCTACCTTATGACTAAATTATTATTCGTCACTAAATTATAATAATATAAGAGAAGAATAATATAAAGTTTAAAGTACTAAGAGAAATTTAAGTGAACCAGTATACCTTAGGTCTTTTATAGATAACGTTAGATAATTATCGGAACTAAGTAGGATAGTTAGAACTATTTTGTGAAATTATTGGGTTACTTAGATGCGAAGGGTGGTTCCAACTGTCTAGCATTATTGTGCTTACCATATGATCTACTCGACTAATATGTTTGATTGATCAAATGATCGAATAAGTGTCGAACTAATAGTGATATATTGTTCAAGTGCTTAGAATTCTTAATCAATGACAAACTATGTTGATTAATAGCATAATATATATATATATATATATATATATAAATTAAAACACGAAAGCATATGGTCCCCTTAATTTCAATCTGAACTTATGGACCCTTTCATCGAGAGATTATTGAAGAGTCACTTAGAAAACTATGAATGTTAATTTCAATCTTTATTTTTAAATAAAAAATATAAAAAACCAAATAGACAATTGAATTTATATGAACTAGTTAAATAAATATATTTTATGGAATTCTTTATAAACGAAAAGAAATGGTCTATAGAATTTGCATCCTCTATGTTGAAAAGGTATAAGCTTTGTAAATTGAGCTAAAGAAATCGAATTAATCCTTTTCATTTTTTTGTTTGGAGTCCTCTATGCTTTAGACATTAAAAGGTTCCTAAAATACTATTTATTTTATTTTATTTTATTTTAATTTCAACCATTTATTTTTCGAATTAAAATAATGGAATCAGATAGACTATTGAAATTAAATGAACGAGTTAAACGAATCCTTTATAATTTTTGGAATGATATAAGCTTCCAAAAAGTATATAGAAATTCTTTACCAAGCCAAAGTCATTAAATTAATCTTTTTCTGGAGTGTTCTAGTATATTCCTAAAAGCTATTTATCTCATTTTTTTAATATCAACCATTTATTTTTAATAAAAACAAATAGATATTTGAAATCAAATAATTTAAATTACTAATTTTGAAGAGACTCTTTATATCTTTTTCTACAATGAAAAGGAAGGATCCTTAGAATTTGTATCCTTGATGTTGAAAAAAGATATAATCTTCCAAAAAGAATTTATAGGAAATCTTGACTATTGAGTCAATGTGATCGAATTAATCATTTTCTAGAATCTTCTAACTTGTTTGTATATTAAATTTTGATGCTACAAATGGGAGTTTTCTATTTAGCATGCAAGAGAATAAGATGTACATATTCGATGATATTAAATGTTGATTGAACTATTATTGTCAATCTGATGTAAATATTTTTTATACTAGACTAATGCAATCCAAAGCTTAAGTTAAAAAATTATTAGCTAAACTCATATATAAATTATTTGACTCTCTTAATATTTTTTTATTTTTTTTAATCTCTCCTTACACATAAATATCTTGTAGCAATATAAAAAAAAATATTTTTAAAAAAATTATATATTTTTTTCTCACATAACGATTCTTATTTTTTAAAAGATAAGATTATTTTTTTACAATCGACTTCCATTGCCTCTACACCATTGTCTTTAGCCATACTGATTGTTGGGCCCTCCTCATGCATTACAATTGTTGACCTCAATAAAAGGGAAGGAGGTGGCCATGGTAAGACTTTTCCTTTATCCTTTCGGTATGGTCCATTGTGCCAAATGTTGCCCCCACAAATTCACTTGCTACTTCGCCCTCAAGAGCATCACCGGCTCTTTTGCCATGAAAGGTCTTTCCCTCACAATCACCACCAAGCACCTCCCTACTACTACCAATCCGACCCTCGTCTTTGATGAATCTTGTCCCCATCATCACCTTGAAGACTCATAAGGTTTACTCACCCCTTTCTTCATCAATCTCAATAAGACCCATTTACTACCTTGTGACACCTCTATTACTAACTCAACGTCTCACGACTTCTCACGTGACCTCCTTACCCTTATTTGGTACTTTCATACTTCCCTCACCCTCATCTTTGAACTTATCATTAAATTATGTGGTGAGGCCAGTGTCAAATAGCTCTTCTCCCCTTGCGATGTCTTTGGTCGAGCATTAATATTAAGAGCTAGCAAGTGGTGATGATATCCAAGAAGAAGTTGAAGTCTATCGTCATCCTCTTATCCCATTCACAAATCACGAAGACGATCACATGAAGAGATAAGAGCTTATGATGAGATGGAGACTAAAGATAAAATAATAAAAATATCATGAAAAAACACTCCGAGAATAAAGTAAAAAACGAGCAAAATAATAATAATAATAATAATTTAGGGTGTTTTGAGAAATTTACTATATATATATATATATATATATATATAGCATTAATTATCTTCCAACTTTGTTGGAAACGATCAAACATTGATCCTACTACCTCCTTTGCTGCTGACTCAGCCAACCCACACACGCATTATCCAAATCCAGGATAACGTATACCGGCGGTGTAGCATACCGTCTCCCTTTCCCCTTCCTATAAATGTGCGGCTTCCACCTTCTTTCGCTCCGATCGCATCGCAGTCGCCTCCGCTTGTCTTAGACTAACCTAATCAGTTCCGCTCCTCATCATGTCCCCGTCCTCCCTCTCCTCTTCCCAATTTCTCGGACTCCGCCTCGCCCCGCCTCCCAACACCGTCGCCGCCTCCCTCTCCCCCCGGTCCCCCTCCTCCCTCCGCTCCCCTAGGGTATCCGCCGCCTACGCCGCCGCGGCCGAGTGCCCGCGCGCCGCCCACGCTCCCGTTCCCGCTGCCGTCGCCAACCCCTCCTCTCTCTACGACGTCCTTGGCGTCTCCCCCGGGGCCAGTGGCCAGGAGATCAAGGCCGCGTACCGGCAGCTGGCGCTCGCGTGCCACCCGGACGTCATCGCTACCGGACGCAAGGGCGCGTCCGCTGAAAAGTTCATGCGGGTCCATGCAGCCTACGCCACCCTGTCCGACCCCGGCAAGCGCGCCAACTACGACCGCGAGCTGGCGGCGGCGGCGATGCTCGTGCGCCATCGCTGGCCAGAGGCGCGGACCTACGCCCGGTCCACGTCGTTTCCCCGATACGGCCGCCGGACCTGGGAGACCGACCAGTGCTGGTAGAAGTCAAGGCCCCAAGCTCCCGGCGATCGGTGTGATCCCGAATAAGGAGATCGTCCCACAGAATCCGGAGGCCAGATCCGATATTTGAGCTAAAATCCTCACTTTCAGCTTGTAAATGGAGCTTGAGGTACCATCCAAGCTTCCATGGCTGCACCTACTGATTTGCTTGTTCCTGATCTGCTGCTGCTTGTAAAAAGTTCAGATTTTGCTACCTCCTCATCTCTTTGATATCAATACTTAGTGATAGTAAAAGCGAAGAGGAAAATTAGAGATCTCGATCTCTTTTGTTGTTGGTGGCATATGATTGTCAGCTTGTGACTTTGCACCTTGGATTTGCTGAGCTGTTCTCCATCTCTGTAAAGTTATATTCTTTGACTGACATACCCAAGAAATTCTGGTGAGAGTTAGCAAAGCTTGTCTCTTTAAATGTTTAGTGTCCATCTAAAGGAGTGCTACGTCTGCTTGGAGCTTGCAAGAGGCATGCTATCTTCACCTTAGAAAACATTCTTTATCCAAGCAAGGTTTTGCAATTAGTGTTTGAATACGCATCATTTGATTAGTTAGAAACAAAGACAGCTTCAGTTGATAAGGAGATAGATTTTTGGCAAAATCAATGAACTGAAAAGATCAGTGTGTTTATTAGTGGGCATGCAAAAGAACAGGACATGAGAGAGCCTTTCTTCTGGAGTAGGAACTATGACATGTTACATATAGATGATTGAGTGCCAGTGGGATGCTAAGGCAAAACAGTTTCATTTCACCTGAATTCTTTTGTTACAAGATTTATAGGCTTATGTTCCTTTTTCTGATTTCAGATTCAGCTCTCTCTACAATTTTCAGTATTGGATCGTCAAAGATAAGACTAAGCTACTAATGGTGAGCGAAGAGGAGCCACAAGTTCCTTGGAATAAATGGATGCAAGTTGAGGTTTATCCCACCTTATTGGTTCTTTAGGTGTGGCATCTCTTTGACCTCCAATTCTGCAACAGGTTTTCCATTATAACCATGGACTTTATCCAACATACAAGTAGCATTTTTTGCTTAAAGAAATACAACATCATATTCTGATGATCTAGGAAACAGTCTTTGGTTTTGTTGTAGATAATTAATTCATTTGTCAACCAAGCTGCATTTGTTACACAAGAAGAAAGGCAAAACAAAACTGCATCTGGGGTAGTGCCTTCCTGAATTAATTTATCTTGTATTGCAGCCTTTGAACCCCCTCTCTTATTAGAATGAGATTTAATGATGTGTGATAAAGTTGATGCAATATGTTAAGACTTTAGATGCTAGCTAAATCCTTATCCTTAATGAAATAGAATTCTTATATGGAAATGGTTAATAACTGGACAGCAGTTGATAATTGTTGATGTTGGGTCAGAATTGTGTGGTGTATGCTTTTAATGGACATGAAAGGGACAAGTGAACTCTACAATAATTTGGTCCATAATTTTAAATCTTGCATAATAATAGCTTTCATTTTGGCTGCCATGTGTGCATGCAACAAGATCTAATTCAGTTCTAAATTTCTGAAAATTTCCCTGACTCTGATCATGTTTAACTAAATCATATGAATTGCCTCATAGAAATCAAGCTAACTGGTCATACAGTTCCCTGTTATTAGGAGGGTTCAACCTCTATGCTAAAAGTTAACAATTGTTTGCTGAGATTGCCACTTCAATGATTTTAGTTTGCTACAGAACTACATATCATTACTTCAATTGCAGTTGCAAGTATATTGTTCTAAACTGAAAAATTGCAGCAGTAGTCCGATTGATAGCATCACTGCCTGACATTCTTATCAGCTGCAGTAAGAATCTAACTCAGATTTACTTGGAACATGTCAAGATTATTGATGTATCAGGTCTTCTGACTCCAGTGACTATATATCATTATTTAATCCTCGACCAAGTCTTCCAAAATCTAGACGTCGGTATTTGGAGCCAGGAAGCATATCCACTAAAGGTCTGGAAAAAGAGTGTGGAGGGACTCCATTTTCCTGAAGCAGGAAGGATTGACAAGGAAGCACCCGGAGTGTGCTTGGAAGAAGTCATTTCCTCCCTATCAAGCAAAGAGAAACAAAGAAGAGTAGTGACTGTGACAGGGTGAAAGAGGATTGATTTGGAGACTTGGCCCTTTCAATCTCAGCACATGGTGGACTTTGGTGTTAGGGACACGAGGAAGACGAAGAGGGGCCACGCTTTGCTTCGGTTCTCAGCTGAGAGGGGTGGGTTCTTTTGCTTGAGGGTGATCGGGAAGGAAGTGGCGATGAGCTTCTGTGCATCTGGATCATGGCCATGAAGTGTAGGCTAAGCTGAAGGTTCTGTAACTTGCTGCAGGAACATGGAGGCCCCGAGCACTGAGACCAACGTGAATGCCTTGGCGGCGAAGGCCCGTGGCAGCTCGCCAGGAACATCATCGAGGTACCATATAATATCATTTATAGTATTTTTTTAATTAATATTTATAATTTATTTTTAGTATATCAATCGAACAGTATAAATATTATTTAAAAATATTATAATAGTTAAAAATTGATTTAAAAAATAAGTCCGGCGGCATGGTGTCATGGTGCACGACGCAGGCGGGCAGGCCGCGCAGGTGTGGCCTCGGGCAACACGCGGCCGAGGAGCACAACGCAGGCGGGCAGGCCGCGCAGGTGTACGACACAGGCGGGCGAGCTGCGCAGGTGTGGATTGGACCCCTCACGAGGGGGGGGCACGAGTGGCCAGGTAGCTTTTGGTCTCCTTGGGAGTCCAGGGGACGGGTCCTTTTCGCGAATCGCCAGTTTTCCAGAAGATCGGCGCTCCCTGCCTGTCTTTTGCCACGCGTAGCGTGCTCGTTGGCTGTCCTGTCAAGCCGCATTTATGGTGGAATGATGTTTTGGTCATTCCGATGCAACACGCCTCGGGAGGGGAAGGGTCGCTGCTCTCGGCGGGATCCTGACTATAAGTAATGCGCGGTTAACCCCCTGAGGGTCTCCCCATCTGTTGTTACTCTGCTGCTTTGGGCTCTTCCGTTTCGTTTACATCGATCGTCCTTCTCCTTTCACTGAAGGTCAGTAAGGATGGTGTCTTCTTCCTCTTCCTCTTCGTCTTCTTCTTTGGCTAGAATCAGAAAGGGGGTGATTTCGTCGAATCCTGACTCGTCTCCTGACGAAAAGGCGGCTCGGGCCCTTGAGGCCCTGATGTGGCCACACGACCTCGACTCGACTGTGAGTGAGTCGTTGCTCAATCGCCTTCGGGGTCTCTATGGCATCCCGAAGGAATTTGTTCTCCTTGCTCCTGAGCCCGGCCAGCGGGCGTACGATCCCATTCCAAGGGGTTTTGCCCTTACCATTGATGCTTTCGAGGTCGGGCTATGCCTCCCCCTGCACCTCCTCATAACCTCTTGCATTTCATGGTGGCGCATCTCACCGTCTCAGATGGCGCCTAACTCTTGGCGCTATATTGTGGCGTTCATAGGGGAGTGCCACTATGCCAATATCGCCCCGACCCGGTCCCTCTTCCTTTCTTGCTTTCGTCTTTCCAAGGGGTCGGGGGGCTACTATCTGTCCGCTCGAGCGGGCTTTCGAGTTAGCGGGGGCCCCTCCAGTAATAAGGGGTGGAAGGGGCGCTTCTTTTTTGTCAGCCACGCAGAGGACTAGGGGTTTGGGGTCCGGTGGGCGGCGTGCACGATAGACAATACTGTCCCGGCCTTGGACGTCGTGGAGCGCCGAGAGCTCCGGAGGCTTAAAGAAATCCTTCCAGCCTCGAGGGCCATCCGGAGTATGTCAGATGGGTGGTTGGTCGAGGTGGGTCTTAGCCCGGTGCCTCGAGGTATGCCCTAAGGGGTAGTTGTGGGGTTTCTTTTGGGGATTATCTAGTCAGCTGACAAATGTCGGTGCTTCTATACAGAGATGGTGCTGCTTGAAGCCCTACGCGGGGGGAAGACCCCGTCAGCCGCATCGTCCCGTTCACCGCCCGTGGCGAGAACCGGTTCGAGGGAGGCTCCGGTGGACGTCGAGGCCAGTCGTCCTCGGAAGAAGGCGAGGGCTTCCATGAGCGAAGTCTCTGGAGAGGCCGCGGTCCAACCGGCGGGGGCCGTCATTGAGCCGGCGGGCCATGCCGGGGGGAGCCTCGGGAGTGGCAAAGCTGGCACCAGTAGGGAGGCGGTAGGGGAGGCTTCTCGAGGGCCTTCCGTCCGCGATCTTTGCCGACTGCCGCCCGGGGGGGAGGACGAGCCTTACCAGATGCGGGTGGTGGGCGGTCTCCCGCGGGGCGAGGCCTCCGACCCGTTGGTGGCCCGCTGGCAAGGCCTCACCCGTGGCAGCCGGGTGTGGGCCGAGGGGGATTCCGCAGCCGAGTTTGTCCGCGGAGGGCTTCATCCCGACATAGCTCGAGATTTGTATACTCTGCCCTCCGAGGTTCTCCTCGGCAAATCTGCTAAGTCGCTGCTATGAGTAAGTATTATTCCCCCCTTTTGTTTGCCCGTGCCCGGATAGTTTTTTGTCCTGACTTGTTCGTCTGCAGGGTAATCATTACGCCGCGGTGCTGATGGACCGCATCCGCGACGCGGGGCGAGTCATCGCCGCCTTGAGTGGCCGCAACGCCGAGCTCCGGAAGCAGGTGGACGAGGTCCGCGCCGGGGGGGGGGGCCTGAGGCGGTCGCAGCGGTTGAGCAGCGAGCCGCGGATTCGGATGCGGAGGCAACTCGCCTTCGAACTGAGCTCCAGACATCCGAGGCACGAGCTATGGAACTTTAGACGCATCTGAAAGCGTCCGTGGCCGAGGCTCGCTCGGCGAGGGCGGATTCACTGGAGCTGATCCGCCGTCTGGAAGAAGCGCGCGTCGAGGCGCGGGGGGCTTCCGAGGCTCTTGACGCTGAGATCTGCCAAAGGCCGGGAAAGGACAAGAAATTGATCGAGGACTACAAAGGTTCCTCGGGCTTTCAACTTGGCCTTGTTCGGACTAGGCGGGTCTCGTATGAATACGGGTATCGGATTGCCCTTGCCCGTTTCAAGGGGCGCCACCCGGACCTGGAGGTCGTGGAAGAGCCCTTCGACTCCTTTCCCGAGGATATGAGCGTCGACATGCCGGACGAGGTCCCTTTTGATGACAGCCCCGACGCTCCTAGGGAATGAATCTTTCTGTACTTTTTTCTCTGTTTTTTTGCTTGGGTGTCGATTGCTGATGTAATATGCTTTCTGAATAAATGCAGCTTTCTTCCCAGCTTGTTGTTTGTGTCTCTTGACGTCTCAATATGATTCTGACTTTTGCCCAGTCCCCGTTCACGGAAAGAACTTTTTGAGATTTTGTGTGTTCCAAGTCCTTGGTAGAGGGCGGCCCGACATCGTCGCGCGTCGGTATGTACCGACCCTAACAACTTCGATCACCCGATAGGGGCCCTCCCAATTGGGAGCTAACTTACCACGCGCATGGGTTGGGTCGCTAACCTCGACCTTCCATAGGACCAGGTCGCCTAGTTTAATGGGTCGGGGCCGTACCCTTCGGTTGTAGATTCTAGCGACGGTCCTTTTGTAGGAGAGGTCTTTTAGGTGCGCGTCAGCACGCCGTTCCTCGAGTAGATCGAGGTCTGCACGCCATCCCTCGGTCGACACCCTTTCGTCGTAGTTCGCTGTCCTTGGGGTAGGCAGAGCTATCTCGGGGGGTAAGACGGCCTCAGTCCCGAACGAGAGGCTGTAAGGGGACTCTCCGGTTGCGATCTTGGGGGTGGTTCGCAGGGACCACAGGATACTGGGAAGCTCCTCCACCCAAGCCGATCGGGCCGCTGACACTCGTCTCCTGAGTCCATCGAGAATAGATCGATTAGTTACCTCGGCCAACCCGTTCGTCTGGGGGTGGGCGACAGAGCTAAACTTTAGCTGAATTCCGTAGTTCGCGCAGAACTCTCGGAATCGAGCACTGGTAAACTAAGCTCCATTATCGGTGATGATGGCTTTGGGTAGGCCGAACCGAGTCACGATGTTTTTCCAGACGAATTTCTCCACTTGCCGCTCCGTGATCGTGGCCAATGGCTCGGCTTCTACCCACTTGGTGAAGTAGTCAACGCCCACGACGATGTGTCACCGTTGGCCGGAGGCCGGCGGGAAAGGGCCGAGGAGGTCCAATCCCCACTGCGCAAATGGCCATGCACAATCGATGGGGGACAAAGGGACCGTCGGCTGTTGGGGCATTCGGGCGTGCCTCTGGCATGGGCCGCACCGCTGCACGTAAGACCTCGCGTCTCGGGACATGGTGGGCTAGTAATACCCTTGACGCAGGATTTTGTAGGTCAAAGTCCGACCGGCGATGTGCTCCCCGCAGATCCCTTCATGGACCTCGGCCAGGACCGCCTGCGCTTCCTAAGGCTCGAGGCATCACAGCAGAGGTTGAGAGAAGGATCGCTTGTAG
The DNA here is from genome assembly GCF_036884655.1 of Musa acuminata AAA Group. NCBI lineage: Eukaryota > Viridiplantae > Streptophyta > Magnoliopsida > Zingiberales > Musaceae > Musa > Musa acuminata. Next base: position 39,175,944 of record NC_088342.1, read on the forward strand.
AGCAATCCATTCGCCTCGGAATACCAAGCCTACGTTCGGCGGAGGCGTCTTGCTGCGATCTCGTCCTCGGGAAGAACCCCGTTGCGTTTGAAAAGTAGCATCTCCCCCACCCATGTGGGGCGCGCCTCGGCGGGAGTTATGGTTGAGACCGAGATGGCGCGGGACGAGAGCTCCTTAACCTCGGAGTGGTCTCCGTAGTCTGGTCCTGAGGCTAGCTTCGCCAACTCGTCGGCTCGTTCATTTTGGCTCCTCGGCACCCTGGATATCGTAAAGCGGGAGAATTTGGAGGCTAGGCTCTTTACCTCCGCTAGGTACTTCACCATGGTTGCTTCCCTGGCTTCGTATCCGCCGCTGAGTTGCTCGACGACGAGCTGCGAGTCGGTGAAAACACGGACGACGTCCACTTGCATTTCTAGTGCCAGCTTGAGTCCTGCCAGGAGCGCCTCGTACTCGGCTTCATTGTTGGTTGCCCGGAACCCGAATCGGAGGGAGCGTTCGAACGAGCGTCCGTCGGGGGTTGAAAGTACTAATCCCGCGCCCGCGCTGCTTGAGGTCGCCGAGCCATCCACGTGCAGGTCCCACGCTCCGTCTGACCGCTCGGGACTTCTGTTTACATCTTGGGCCAATTCCGAAATGAAGTCCGCCACAGACTGGGCTTTGATGGCAGTTCTCGGTGCGTAATGTATATCGAATTCTCCGAGTTCCACCGACCATTTGAGGAGCCGACCTGCGACATCAAACTTAGATAGAATCTGTCGGAGTGGCTGATCAGTGACTACCTCGATCGGGTGGGCCTGGAAGTAGGGGTGCAGTTTTCGGGACGCCAGTACGAGTGCCAAAGCGAGTTTCTCGATCGGTGGATACCGCTCCTCGAGTCCGCTCAGGACATGGCTGATGTAATAGACTGGTAGTTGTTCCCCTGAGGCCTCTTTGGTTAGGACGGAGCTGACCGCGTGTAGGGAGGCGGCTAGGTAGATGCTGAGCCTTTCCCCGTGCACAACCGAGGCCAGGCGGGGGAGGTGGGCTAGGTGCCGCTTGAGCTGCTCGAAAGCCTCTTCACACTGCGCCGTCCACCGGAAGTCCTTTGGGTTCTTCAGCGCCCGGAAGAAGGGAAGGCAGCGATCGCCAGATCGGGATAAAAACCGGGATAGGGCATCTAGCCTCCCGTTTAGTTGCTGCAGGTCCTTGATCGTCTGGGGGGCCCGCATGGTGATGACTGCCCGAACCTTTTCTGGATTCACGTCAATTCCTCTTTCATGCACGATGAATCCGAGGAACCGCCCCGACCCTACGCCAAAAACGCACTTCGCAGGATTTAGCCGTAGGCCATGCCTCCGAAGTGTGGAGAATGTCTCGGCCAAGTCGGTTAGGTGGTCTGCCGCCGCGCGACTTTTCACAATCATGTCGTCGACATAGACCTCGACGTTTCGCCCGATTTGCGTGGCGAACATTTTGTTGACGGTCCTCTGATAAGTGGCGCCTGCGTTTTTGAGGCCGAACGGCATAACCTTGTAGAAATACACCCCTAGATCAATGATGAAAGTCGTATGCTCTTGGTCCTCAAGCGCCATTCTGATCTGGTTGTAGCCGGAGAAAGCGTCCATGAATGACAGACGGGCGTGCCCGGCAGTCGCGTCGACCAGCTGATCGATCCGTGGGATAGCAATCCTTTGGACATGCACGGTTGAGGCTGGTATAGTCAACGCACATCCTCCAGCTCCCATTAGGTTTCTTTACTAGCACAACATTAGACAGCCACCGCGGGTACTTGACTTCTTCGATGAAGCCAGCCGCTAAGAGTCGTTCCACCTCCTCGCGGACGGCGAGTTGTCTATCAGGGGATTGGCGTCGTGGCTTTTGTTTTACTAGTCGTGCGTCAGGGGCTATATTCAAGTGATGCTGAGCAGTCTTCGGGTCGACGCCCGTTATGTCGGATGGTGACCAGGCGAATACGTCAGCATTCTCCTGTAGGAAACCGACGAGTCGTGCCCGCTCCCGCTCAGGGAGTTCTGATCCCACCTGGACTGTCCGATCTGGACGTTCCTTCATCAACGGGATGTCACAAGTGGGCGCCGTTGGCTCCGGGTGTGGCGTCGGCCGCTTTCTTTCCCTCGGGTCCTCCAAGGTCTGGTTGACGTTGACCCTTTTGCGCATCGAAACCGCCGCCAGGTAGCACCGTCTGGATTCTCGGGGGCTTCCCCAAACTTCCCCTGTTCCGGCGTAAGTAGGAAACTTCACCGTCTTGACACGGACTTAGCTGGTTTTGCCTAAGTCGTGCGGCACCCTCGCGCGTCCGTCCGCAAAGGTCAGCCTCCCCGAAGCCTCCCATTGTCCCTTAGGACCAACAAAAGAGAGAACGGGTTAAAGAGAACGCCTCAATCGGGATCCACAAGCAAACATGTCCGAAAAACACTTCATAGACTGCAAATTACAAACAGACTTTACAAGCTCTGAACAGTGGCATAACAAAGGGTAAAATGGTCCATTACAGACCGAAAAGCTCTCGCACGTGTCCACATGACACAACCTTTATTTACAAGCCTAAAGAGGCCACCAACCCAACTAAAATGGGACTATTAAGCCTTCGGCCGCCCCTTTACATGCTGTACAAGGCATGAACATGCCAACAGACACGGACAGATATAAGCATTACATCAAACACCTTGTTTAGAAGTTTGTCCGTGACATTCTCCCCCACTTATCCCTTCGACGTCCTCGTCGAAGCCTTTGTGAACACTGCAACTCTTCGCCTTTGCTGAGTCTTCAATCTTCTGCTCCAGCTGCAATGCGCCTCCTGGCTCCCAACTGCTCTCCGCTGCTGTTTTTGAGTAGTCGAACTTTGATCCGCCATGCTGCTTCAACTCACCAATGACTCTGACTCTGGTGTGGGGTTGGCTGAGTTGTGTTGATCCTCGTTGATTCCTGCGGATCCACCAAATGAAGGAAAAGACCATTCTTACTGCGCCAGTTTCTCAAAATTTCCACATGCTACTTGAACTGGGTGGATGCTTGTTGGAGCTTTAACGAGCATCGCCTCGCAAACTTCTGAAGTTTCGGGTCCTTCCTCCACAAAATCTGCTCATTGACTCTTCTTTCAGTTAGTTGTCGCATCCAAGTATGTTCGCATCACTTCCGCTTTCGATTGGCATTTCGTTGGGAAATGAAGCGGACAATCTACTCTCAGTAGCACTGATCACCGTTGGTGAGGATTTGACAACTATTGTCTTCCATTATCTTCGAAGGGTCTTTGAACTTGTGCAGAGCTCCTCTGCTGGATAGATAAGAGAATTGGGGTACTCGGTTTCGCCCATCCTCTTAAGAGTTGAGAAGGCAAAGGTTACTTGACTTCGCCCGCCTCCTCGAGGTTGTACTTCATGCATCGAGCTGGTTACTGGTATTCGCCTGCTCTTTGCTCACACTTCTGAAGCACTTGAAGTGTTTGCACTCCTTGCGTTGAGTTAGCTACTGTGATTCACCTTCTCAATGCCATCGAACTTCTGGAATGCGGGAAGTTTTCACCCCAACTTGGAGTAATTCTCTGATAGATGAGGTCGCCTCTGGGATTGTACCGTCTTCTCCATCAACCCTGCCGCCTACTCCACTGAGTAGCAAAGGTACAGCACCGCATACTGCTTGCTTCGTTCCTTGGTCATGCACTCTTGCATGACCCGAAGTCCTTCACTTACGGCTATCTTGATGAGAAACTTGTTGACACCGGTCTTACGAAGTTCTTCGGCCTTTGCCCTTCAGCCTTGTCTCGGTACTTGAAGATTGCCTCTGCATTCTCCACCTCCTCGGCCCCTTTCACGACCAAGCGCTCTCCCTCCATGAGAGCAAGGGATCAATGACTTTCACGGAAGTCCCGCCTCTGCGGTACCATGGCGCTGCCATGCCCATGGTCATACTATCCGTCTCCTCGCATCTGTATCCCTTTTCTTCACGATTAGTAGATATGTCTCTGTGGCACTCCTCTGAGTCCACCTCCATTCTAACTGATGCTTGATTTTGGGTAGCTAAGTCCCGCTGGACTCGTCGTCGCTTCCTCGCCCCTTTCGACCTCCTACTTCAACACCTCTGTGTTCTCCAAGCAGTCCGTTTGGTCGATGGAAAGACAAACTGCAACTACCATGCATGGCCTCTGCCATCATGTTGTAGGGTTTGCACCGATTCTGTTCTCCTTAGCTTCCTTGGTAGCAACGTTTGCTTACTCGGCCTTGTCCTCTGACTTGCCGGGCTCCCTTAAGCGAATATGAGCTCTGGAGCAGTCCAACTCTCCAGCTGCTTCGATCATACCTCTGCATGATCAAGTTCCTCCCATGGAACTCATTGGTACTTGCATTCGAACTTTTCCCTTGGTGGAACCCAGTCCCCATATGCTGATGACCAAGGTTTCCATCCAATGCAAAATTCGATGCACGCCCGGAAGACCCGCCTCTGCGGTACCATGGCCTTCACTCCTTAAATCTACAGCCCTTCTTGCTGTCGTGTTGTTCACCGAAGTGGAGCTTCTAGTAGCTCCAGATCATACATCCATATGATCCAGTCCCTCCCGGGACACAGTCGTGTGTATTGCATTGCCACGAACTGTTCCACCACGATCCGCTGCACCATGTCGCCTCCTGGTGACATCTCCATTGCATTCTGATCCTTGTGGAATAAACTCGAATTGTGAACCCTCCATGTGTGGCCTCTGCCAATACATCGCAGGGTCTCCTCCACCTTCGATTTTGTTCGCTCCTTTGGCAATCGACCTTCATCCACCCACTCTTGGGTCACACCTAGATGAAGCACCACTCTAGGACAGTCCATCGCCTAGTAGCTCCCGAAGTCCACCGACTTCACTGTAATTTGTGCACCATTGTCTAGATCCTGGGCCTCTGCCCCTACCAGCACAATCTCCGCTGCGCACCGCTTCCTTCATAGCAACTCGAATGGCAACACTGTGGCATATTCTTCAAGAGTACCCGCCTCTACGTCCTCTTGCCCCGTGCTAAGGCCTTTTGAACCCAACTTCGCCTCCGCAAATTGAGTCACCTTAGTTCCTTCATCAAATGCTCCTCCGAGATAAGGTGCATGTGCCCAGAAGCTCCCTTCGTCTTTGGCACCATGCAAGATGAGTCCGCTCCGTCAAAATGAAGGAACCATGGAACAACATGATCCTACTCTTGCCTCTGCAAGAGTTCATGTCCTTGACCTCTGTCTAAGGAAAGCACTGTGCCTCTGCTCCATGTTCCAACTTCTCTGCTGGCTCCCTTCATGCGGCTTGGGTACTTCGCCAAGTTACACCCAAGTTGCTCCGCTCCTCGTTTTTGCATTGAGTCGATGGTGGCCCTCGCACCCACCATTCCACGGGTCAGCCCTCCCTTGAGTCCGATCTCCACATCGACTCCAAGTGTGCCTTCATTTAAGTTGCTTTAGGTCGCTCCCCCACTTGATCTCGCAATGCATCCACCAATGCATTCTCTCGAGCGAGATCATGCGACAACTCCTCGCCGCTTGCTCAGTCCATCGAGCTTCGTGGAGTTGTTGTTTGTTGAGGTACTCCTCCTCAACATGTGAGGTCCGTCTCACATGATTCTCCCTCTAGAGAGCCGGGACTTATCCCTCCTGGATAACTATCCCGTTGGAGCAACATCTCTCTTCATTTCGGAGACCACCATCCCCTTGGACTACTCCGATCTGCTGAACAAACTGTGCACTGTTCTGCCTCCTGCAAACGCACTTGCTAGATTGCGACTCCATGTCAATACAGCCCCCGCTGCACCCCTCAAGGCCTAGCAACATGCTGAACTCGTTGCACACTTTAGCCTCCGACGGACGTATCCTTCACATGCCGAAGAGAAAGTTTCAATGCTCCATGGCGTCGAGTTTCGGTCGCCTTGGGATGGCCACGAACATTCCGTCGTCCGCATACAAGCCCATACATGAGTACCAAATTCTTCGAGTTAGCAATTCCCCTCACCTCTGTGAGCTTTGCATAACTCTTTTGGTCGTTGAGCAACTCATTCCACCTTGCATGGTCTCATTCTTGCCAAGCGCCTCGCTTGCCTAGAGCACCATCAAGTATAGTTGTCAACGTTGAGCCGTAGCTCAAACTCAGCCATCCCAACCTTTGTGCGCTCCAAATTCTTCCAAGCTTGCCTGTTCTAGTGGTGCCTCTTGCGCGAAGGGTTGGCCATTCCTCTGAATGCCAAGATCAGATGCCCGCTCCTCTGAGCGACTCTTTTCCCTACATCTCCATGCCCGTTTTCCCTCAAACGGTCGCGCGTGTGCTGACTGCCCTCAACGCAGCCCCGCTAGGTCCCCCACGTTTGCATGTCAAGTGTTTCTATGAGTGCTTGTCCCGCTCTGATATCATATGACACGGACTTAGCTGGTTTTGCCTAAGTCGTGCGGCACCCTCGCGCGTCCGTCCCAAAGGTCAGCCTCCCCGAAGCCTCCCATTGTCCCTTAGGACCAACAAAAGAGAGAACGGGTTAAAGAGAACGCCTCAATCGGGATCCACAAGCAAACATGTCCGAAAAACACTTCATAGACAATGCAAATTACAAACAGACTTTACAAGCTTTGAACAGTGGCACAACAAAGGGTAAAATTGTCCATTACAGACCGAAAAGTTCTCGCACGTGTCCACATGACACAACCTTTATTTACAAGCCTAAAGAGGCCACCAACCCAACTAAAATGGGACTATTAAGCCTTCGACCGCCCCTTTACATGCTGTACAAGGCATGAACATGCCAACAGACACGGACAGATATAAGCATTACATCAAACACCTTGTTTAGAAGTTTGTCCGTGACAGTCTGATGATAGGTGGAGACTACGGCTTTTATTTTGTTGAGGGTGGGACGGCCAAGGATGGCGTTGTAAGCAGTAGGGAGGTCTACTACCAGGAAGGTGGTCATCACCGTCTTCGTTTTGGACGGTGCTCCCAAAGTCATGGGCAAAGTGACGGTCCCTAACGGTGAGATTGAGTCACCAGTGAACCCTATGAGCGCCGAGCAGATAGGCTTCAGGGATTCTTTGGCGAGCCCCAACTTCCGAAAGGCATCCAGATAGAGCACGTCGGCCGAACTCCCTGTATCGACCATGACTCTCCTTACCTGGGCGTTGGCGATCCGAGCCATTATCACCAGTGCATTGTCGTGTTCTGGCTGCTTGGAGTCTTCGGGCGGGAATGCGACCTCGGGGTCGGGGCCGCGTTGGGGGGCATCGCTTACGGCGGAACGGGCGTAGGCTTTCCTCCCAGACATACTGGTTCCCCCGGCCGCCGGTCCTCCGGTGATGACATCGATGTGGAGCTCCACAGGACCCTCCGGGCGGGGCGAGGGTTCCTTGCTCCGTCGGATGTAGCGGTTGAGGTGGCCTCCGCGGACAAGTTCTTCGATCTGCCGTTTCAATTGGCGACAATCTTCGGTGTCGTGTCCGCTTTTCCTGTGAAAGCGACAATGTTTGGACTGGTCGGCAAGCTCTTGCGGGTTCCTCATCGGGACCGGGGCCTTGAGTAACCCTTTCTCCCTTATCTGGAGAAATATCTCCGTCCGGGACGTGCCCAGAGGGGGCAGAGGAGGCGCTAGAGCAGGCGGGAAGAATCGGCTCGGCCTGCGCCTAGTCGCGGCGGGCTGTTGCCCGCGAGCCGGTTCGAGCCTGACCCTCGGGGGCCATTCCCCCTTTTCGACCATCCAAGCCTCAACCGCGACGAATTGGTTTGCCCGCTGAAGCATCTCAGGAACCGTGGTGGGGGGTCTCTCCACGAGGGACCAGAAGAACCGGGAAGGACGTAATCCTGCCATGAACGCCTGCATCAAGAGAGAGGGATGAGCGTCAGCTAACCCCCGGATCTGTGTCACGAAGCGGTTTACGAAGTGTGAGAGGTCCTCCCTCTGGTGTAGCCCAAGAAGCAGGGCAACGGATGGTTTCGGTCGTGCGCTAGCCAGGAAGTTGAGCTCGAAGCTTCTGGCGAGCTAGTCAAACGAGGTAATCGTTCCGGTCCTCAAGCCGTTGTACCATATGCGGGCATGTCCTCTTAGGGTTGTGGGGAACGCCCTGCACATCAGAGCGTCAGAGGTTCCATATAGGGCCATTTGAGTGCGGAAGGCCGCTACATGGTCAGTTGGGTCGGTGGAGCCATCGTATGCATCCAAAGAGGGGAGGCGAAAGTTCTGCGGGACCGACTGATCCCGAATTTCGGGGACGAATGGGGATCCCTGATGTGCATCTTCTCCATGCTCTCCTTTTGACCTGCGGATCTCCTTCTGCATCTCGTCGAGCCGCTGACAGACGAGGAGCAGTTGGGCTCGCAAGGAGTCTGTCGAGGCCGAGGAGAGGGCCTCGGGTCCTGCGTGGCCCTCATGGTCCTCCATTACTTGATCTCCTGGCGGAGACGACGGGACCGAGGGGAAGCGGGAAGCTCAGAGGGCCAGACATGAACTTGAATGGACGTTTCCCGTTGCCGAACTGGTCGGGCGGCCGACGGGTGCAACGTTGGAGCGACGAGCGGAATGATGGACTGCACCGTACCGGTCAGAGTATGGACTTGATGAGTGAGGTCGAGGAAGGCTTGGGTCGAAACGGGCGAAGGCTTGGCAGAGGGGGCGTTGGGCGGCGATAGACCTGGGTCGTTAAATATCCGCCAGTAACGCTCCGAAGTCGTGATGGGATGTTCGTTGCGAAGACCCCCCTGCGGGGGAGGTTCTTCCGCAGTCGCGACCGGGTGAGACCCCTCAGCTACGTGTCCGGTTGAGTTGGTCTGGTGATGCCTCGATATCTTTCAGGCCCTCCTTCTAGTGCCAAAATATTAGTGTAAACACCTTTAAGCCGTGGCCTCGGGGCCGATGCGGCTTGGTTCGGGTCTGAATGTCGGTGAATCGCCCAAACGTCTCATGGGTGCCCTTCGCCTGCGCGCCCAATGTGAGGCGCCTCGTCTCCGGTCCTGCACATGGGTCGGATCGGAAGCTCGGTATGTTTTTAGGGAAAATACTCAAAATATGAGTATGTTTTTAGGGAAATCGTCCAATTTACAATCAATAAATCATTCGAATTAGGTTTAGAATATTCTGGAAACAATTCAAAAGCCTAAAGGGAGGTTTCTCCTCCTTATTTATAATATTAACCAGCAGCCGAACATCAAATTGATACTCCCAGTTTAATAGACTGTTCTATCTCTATTTTGATCGCTAAAAGCTTAGCTTTCTCGCAGTTTCCACCGGCGGATCGAAGGACGATATAAGCTTCTCCGTCATCCTCTTGCATCTTAAAACAGCCATCATTACCTGTTTCCAGTTGATTATAATATGACTTTACAACTCTCCAAATAAGACGAAGCCATATAAATAATGGAAACAAAAAGAGATCTTACTGGTCATTTCATTTCGGCCTTCTAAATCAATCAGAGATAATATAGATGGTATGTTAACGGTGCCCTAAAGCACAAAATTATCTCCTACTTAGAAGATAGGGTGTTGTTTGTTGGGCTGACAGCCCACGAGTTCAGTTCATAGTGGGCTTTAACCGTTCATAGCTCACCTCTCTTTTAATCCAACTCTAGATCTAATAAAGAGGTGCGGTGATTGTGAAAAATTAGGAGAAAAACTACGGTAACAAGACAGAAACTGTAGCAGCAACTTGATTCAAAAAAGAGTAGAAAGAGTAGAAAAACAAGAGAAGAAAAGGGAAGAAGACAAGGACAACATAGAGAGACTGTTATCAATCATCCAGGCAGTGTTCTCATCTCAAGTTAAATCAGATCTATAGCAGATTCTTACTGTCATTACTTTGAGAGATTTTGGATATTATGCTATAACGTAATCCTTGTATCCTAGTTATTCTCTTAAGATTGTTTCTTGAGTTTTGAGCAAAAGACTATGAGATTTCTATATTCATTATTCTTAAAGTGGATCATCACTGGTTTACTCCGTAATTTTTACCTTTCACATTGGAAGGATTATCCACATAAATCTTAGTGTCTTGTTTGATTGTGATTTTTATTTAATTCCACTATGTATTACGATTTGCTTATATTTTTTCATATACAAAAATTTGTTTCTCTCTTTATATCACATCAGTTGTGTATCAAACTCACCGTCACATGTCACATGAAAGCAACAATAAATCAGACAGATATTAAATTTGGTATATTAACCTGTTTTGTTATTAATTTGTTAAGGATTAATTATATAATACTTATCGTATTTGGATCCTATTAGTATCGTAATCTTTATATTTAAAAAATTATATTAATTTTTTTATAATTAAAAAATAAAATAAAATAACTTCGAAAAATAAAACACGTGATAACACGTGTTAGATCGACACAAAAATAATAAATAAAAAATAATTATAATTATGATATTAATAAAACTAAAAATATAATGTATAATATGTAATTAGTCCACTTGTTAGCACGTTCGTAGGATGGAGCTGATCATTGTGGACGTTCACATCCCCTCCAAACCACTGTTGCATCGTTTCGGCCGCCTTATCCAAGCAGTACTTGTAATCGTATGATTTGCCACTCCACGTTATCCACAAAAAATATAACCCATCTCTTCACTCGATTCAAACCACTCTCCCCAAATTTCTCTGCCTGTTTAGCTAACGTCGATCGCTGTCACGGATAGGTACAACTAACACACCGGTGCTTCTTTGCTCCTTCATCTCGTTCACTATATATGGCCATCTCCCTCTTAGCACACTTAGAACATCAATTGCAAGGGTCAATGAGTACGTTCTAACAGTTTTGTTCTTGTAAGGCACCTTCCACTGTCGGTGAATCCGTGTGCTCCATCGTCTTGCGTTGCCCCGTTGCCTACCTTCTCCTTCTCCTGTCGCGTGACAGAGCTCGGAGTGGCGCTGCCGACATCTACAGGAGGATAGGAGGGTTCCCACCATTTCTCTTCCACTTCTTCTCAAGAACTGTGCTCTCTAATGATGTTTGGATTCATGGCTCCTTTGTCTGTTCTTGTGTTGGTCTTCTTCTCTGCTCGAGGTATCGAAGTATCAGTTGGAGCTGTGTCATCTGTCTCTGTTTTGCTTCTGTGGTTTGGAATTGGTCACGCCTGTGTTTGATTTTGATTTCAGGTTGCTTGGCGGCCTCGTTCACGTTCGTCAACAACTGCCAGTACACTGTGTGGCCTGGCGTGTTGTCGAACGCCGGCAACGCGGCGCTCTCGACGACGGGGTTCGCCGTCGAGGCAGGCCAGTCGAGGAGTATAGAAGCGCCGGCAGCGTGGTCGGGCCGCTTCTGGGGCCGCACCCTTTGCGCCACTGACTCCACCGGCAAGTTCAGCTGCGGGACAGGCGACTGCGGGTCGAGCAAGGTGGAGTGCTCCGGCCGCGGGGCGGCCCCTCCCGCCACGCTGGCGGAGTTCACCCTGGGAGGTGGAGGGAATGGGACGGACTACTACGACGTGAGCCTGGTCGACGGCTACAACTTGGCCATGCTGGTGGCGCCGCAGGGCGGGTCGGGGGGCGGCGGGTGCGGCTCCACGGGCTGCGTGGCGGACCTCAACGGGGTGTGCCCGTCGGACCTGCGGGTGGTGCTGTGGTCGGGAACAGGTGCGAGCGAGAGCGTGGCGTGCAAGAGCGCGTGCGACGCCTTCGGGTCGGCGCAGTACTGCTGCAGCGGCGCGTACAGTAACCCCAACACCTGCAAGCCGTCGTCCTACTCCCAGTTCTTCAAGAACGCCTGCCCCAAGGCCTACAGCTACGCCTTCGACGACGCCACCTCCACCTTCACCTGCTCCTCCGCCGACTACCTCATCACGTTCTGCCCCGGCACGGCCTCCACCAGGTAAACAGTCGAATTAAAGACAAGAGATGAGCAAAATGATGCAGTTCGGAATTGGAATTCATGGCTCTTTTCCGCAAGACAACGCGGTGGACGTGGCCGATCGATCAACAACCAATGATTTGTCTTCACCCCTTTGCCTTTTAAGCATGACGTGAGATCGATCGTCTTATGGGCCTTTGAGCTGTGAGACAACAGCAAATGGGGGGGTCTTTACCAATAGATATTACACGTTAGATTGATGCGACATTACAACGAACACATGCAAGCATAAAGAACAGTAGATAGTAGGCCGTCATGTCAGTCGAAATGGACACGCCACATTACCCTCACGTAACGCGTTTGTTTCTCCTCAGCTGCTTCCCATACTATATTCCTTTCGAGTGATGCATTGATAATGCCGATGAGGTGTTTGTTATTATGTTTCACAGCTACAAGTCCACTGATGACAATCCTGATGCGACCGGCGGCTTGCCGAGGAACGAGGGGCTGCCATCCAACGACGGCGGAGCCATGGTGATTCTAGGCGGATACGAGTTCGGCCAAGCCTCACCGAGGGCGGCACGCGAGGCCGCGCTTGCCACCGTTTCGCTCGCAGCTCTTACCTCCCTACATCTCTTGTCATGGTGGCTGATTTGCTGAGCCTTCCATCCATCTCTTGTCGTTAGCGACGGGGACAAAGAATGATTCAGCTGGTGTTCGTCGTCGGTGTCAGGCTGCTCTATCGCCCACTTGTTTGTACACATATTTACATGAATTGATGTGTGCGTGGCATGCATTATATACTGCTCTGTCATCCCTACAAATTTGATGGCGGATTTATGATGCGGATCGGGTTGATTGCAATCGGTTCGGGCCCCATACAGCTCGGGGACCCGAAGCCTGGATTCGGGTTGGCGCTTTGGCGGAGCTCACTGCCTGGACTAAACGGATCGGGCTGCACGGATCGAGGTTGACCATGCGACGCTGCATTGACCAGGACGATCAACCTGACCTTGTCAAAGGTCAATAGTCAACGTAAAATTTTCCCTAACTACTGAGCATTTGTCGTGGAGGAGGAGAGTCAAAACATTTCCTTGTTTTACGCATGATACTAAAATATGATGGTTGTTAGGGGAAACAACTTTTATGTCGTGGCCTCGGGGCCGACACGACTTGGTTCGGGTCCGAATGCGCGGGGATCTTGCGCAGCGTTCCTCGGGTCATTGGGGTGGCCGGTTGCGATGGTCCGGTCGGGACGTTGCGCCGGGAGTGAAGCTTTTCTGCAGCGCCGGGAAGATGCGATCCCGCCCTGGTACCTGCACACAGGTCGGGTCGGAAGCTCGGCCCGACCCTTCCGACGATCAAGTCAGATGATGTGGAGGGAGTTTTTTAGTGAAGAAGTCTCCTCCCCCTCGTTTAGAACTCGGGGGAATTTATAGGGCGGTTTAGTGTTACCTGACGTGCCTGCCTACAGGAGGCAGGATCGTATCTCTGATGGCGTCTGACATCGCCATTGACGTTGTGTGGAGAACCGAACTGCCGCAGGGTATGGGCGTGCCTCGGTCGTCGTGTTCCTCAGCCTCGGTCAAGCATGCCGGGTCAGACGACGATGGGATCGTTGTCCGAGAGTGGGTGATGTCAGCGCACATCCCGTCGGCATTATTGCCCTCTTTTGGGGCAGAGCGTCATATAGGTATGGCTAAAGTCGTGGCACGTCATGTCGCCATTATTACCCTTATTATATTCCCCCCCAGAAGAAGCTATGCGTCGGTCACTGCGATAGGGGGGAGTCTGAGGCATGGCTTTGTCCTTTGGTGCCGCAGTAGTCTCAGGGGACATGAGGTCAAGCTCCTCTCGGGCGGGCAAGCCGCAGCGAGGCAGGTGTGTCTCGAGGAACATGGAGCCGAGGAGCACGACGCAGGCGGGCTGACCGCGCAGGTGTGTCTCGGGGTGTATAGAGCCGAGGAGCACGACGCAGGCGGGCTGACCGCGCAGGTGTGTCTCGGGGGGCATGGAGCCGAGGAGTACGACGTAGGCGGGCTGGCCGCGCAGGTGTGTCTCGGGAAGCATGGGGCCGAGGAGCACGACTCAGGTGGGCTGGCCGCGCAGGTGTGCCTTGGGGAGCATAGAGCCGAGGAGCACGACGCAGGCGGGCTGACCGCGCAGGTGTGTCTCGGGGGCATGAAGCCGAGGAGCACGACGCAGGCGGGCTGACCGCGCAGGTGTGTCTTGGGGGCATGAAGCCGAGGAGCACGACGTAGGCGTGTCCCGGGAGCAAAGAAGCCGAGGAACACGATGCAGGCGGGCTGGCCGCGCAGGCGTGTCCCGGGAGAAAAGAAGCCGAGGAGCACGACGCAGGCGGGCTGGCCGCGCGAGTGTGTCTCGGGAGCAAAGTGGCCGAGGAGCACGACGCAGGCGGGCTGACCGCGCAGGTGTGTCTCGGGAACATGGGGCCAAGGAGCAAGACGCAGGCGGGCTGGCCGCGCAGGTGTGTCTCGGGAACATGGGGCCAAGGAGCATGACGCAGGCAGGCTGGCCGCGCAGGTGTGGTCTCGGGCATCATGCGGCCGAGGATCACGACGCAGGCGGGCAGACCACGCAAGCGTGGTCGTGAGGGCCATGCGGCCGAGTAGCACAACGCAAGCGGGAAGACCACGCAGGAGTGGTCGCGAGGGCCATGCGGCCGAGTAGCACGACGCAGGCTGGCAGGCCGCGCAGGTGTGGTCTCGGGCATCATGCGGCCGAGTAGCACGACGCAGGCTGGCAGGCCGCGCAGGTGTGGTCTCGGGCATCATGCGGCCGAGTAGCACGACGCAGGCTGGCAGGCCGCGCAGGTGTGGTCTCGGGCATCATGCGATCGAGTAGCACGACGCAGGCGGGCAGGCCGCGCAGGTATGATCTAGGGCATCATGCGGCCGAGTAACACGACACGGTTTGGCGGCCCGAGAAGCTACTTGTGTTTCTTTCCCTCCTTGCCTACTTAGTAGTAGCGGGAGTCGAAAAGCTGCCGTATTTGAATTTCTTTATGAGGGGACGGGTTACTTTTGCCGCACGCTTTCGGGCGTTAAGAACGAGGCGTCAGGGCATTGCCGCTTCAACGGGGCTGCCACGTCAGGCTTTCATTAAGGCGGGGTGCCTTTTGGCATTTCTGACGTGAGACGAAGGGGCGCTGGTTCTGGCGGGATACCCCCTTTAAGTAGCGAATGCCCGGCTTCGCTTTTATCTTTCGCCGTCGAGTTCTCTTTCTTCGAATCTTGCCATCTTCCTCATCCCCCTCGCCTCCTGCGTCGCCCTTCCTTTCCCGTAGCACCCTCAGTTAAGGTCAATGAGGATGACATCCTCTCCTTCCTCCTCTTCTATCCCTTCCCACGGAGCCGGGGAGGGACGTCCTCCTCTGTCCCCTGTTGAATCCTCTGATGGGGAAGCGGCGCGGGCCCTCGAGGCCTTGATGTGGCCGTATGACCTAGACTCTTCCGTGAGTGGGTCATTGCTGGGAGGACTCTGGGAGCGTTATGGTATCCCGGAGGACTATATCCTTAGCGAGCCTGAATCGGGACAATGAGCGTATGACCCGGTCCCGAAGGGTTTCGCCTTGACTCTAGACGCCCTGGAGGCGGGTTTGCATTTTCCCCTTCACCCCCTCATTGTGTCCTGCATCTCCCTCTGGCGGATTTCGCCATCCCAGGTGGCGTCGAACTCCTGGAGCTACCTAGTGGTGTTCCTGGGGGAATGCCATCATGCCAACATCACCCCCACCCTCAACCTGTTGCGTTCCTGTTACCGTCTCTCCAAGGGGCCGGGGGGTTATTTTTTATCTGCTCAGGCAGGTTTCCGAGTCGGGGGGGCCCCTTCAAACAACAAAGGGTGGAAGGGGAGGTTTTTTTATATTAGCCAAGCAAGGGATTGGGGCTTCGGAGTCCGGTGGTCCGCGAGGGGGGTCGATAACACCGTCCCAAGACTGAGCGAAGCAAAGCGCCGGAATCTGGGGAGGCTCAAAGAGGTTCTCCCCAACTCCCAGGCCCTCCGGAATATGACCGAGCAATGGCTCGTCGAGGCGGGTCTCAGCCCGATGCCTCCGGGTACGTCAGTAATGCTAGGTTCGGACATTGCATGGATCAATTCTAGTGCTAATGCTTTTCCTATTCCTTGCAGAGATGGTAAACCTTCGATCGCTCCTAGGCGGTCAGGCGCCGTAGGCCCCTCTTCCAGCACTGCCGGCCGATTCACAGCCCAGTTCGAAGGATGCACTGCTAGAGGTCGAGGCCGAGCGTCCTCGGAAAAAGGCGAAGGCAACACCTTCAAAGGGGGCTGAAGCGGGCCCTCGTCGGGGCGAGGCCGGGCCTAGTCGGTGGGCGGCTGGGAACGGCCCGCGCCCACCCTCCGTGCGCGACCTGTGCCGGCTGCCTGCCGGGGACGAGGAGTCGTTTCTAACGCGATTGGTGGGTGAGATCCCGTCCGGGGAGGCAAGCGATCCCTTGGTCGCCCGCTGGGGAGGTCTGTCTCGAGGGGACAAGGTGTGGGCCGGAGGGGACTCCTCCGCGTCGTTCCTTCGGGGCGCACTTCATCCCGACATGGCTCGGGATTTGTATACCCTGCCCTCGGAGGCTTTGCTTGGCAAGTCTGCCAAGTCCTTGACCTGGGTAAGTGCTTCTCCTTCTTCCCGTTTGGGGTTGTTTTCCCGACGCTGTTCTTCCTGACCCGTCTTTCTTCTTGTAGGGCCTTCACTACGCGACAGCCCTGATGGATAGGGTGCGCGACGCTGGCCGGGTCATTGGGGGCCTTGTCAGTCGCAACGCCGAGCTCAGTCGCCAGGTCGAGGAGGCCCGAGCCGGGGCCGGTCCGGAAGCAGTGGAGGCCGCCGAGAAGCGCGCGGCGGACTCTGAGGCGGAGGCGGCTTGCCTTAGGTCAGAGCTTAAGGCCTTCAGGAAGTCGAACGAGGAGCTCCAGAAAACGATAAGGTTGGAGCGGACCGAGCTCCGCCTGTCGAAGACGGAGGCGAGCGCCCTCAGCAAGAAGCTTGAGGAGGCGAAGGCCGAGACGAGAGCGGCCTCAGAAGCGCTGGCGGAGGAGGTCCGTCTCCGACCCGTCAAGGATAAGGAGCTCCTCGAGGCGTATGAAAAGTCCGAGGGGTTCGAACTCGGGCTGACGCAGACGGAACGGGTGTCCTTTGAATACGGATACCGAATCGCCACGTCCCACTTCCGCGCTCGTCACCTTGGCCTCGAGGTGGAGGATCCCTTCACTCCCCACCCCGAGGATCTGGAGGTAGACATGCCCGAGGACGTCCCCTTTGACGACCGCCTGGACGTCCCACTGTAATAAAGAAAGGTCCTATATTTTGGTTTTTCTAAGGTGTTAGTTGATTTTGCAAGTCGGGGTCGAGTCCTGTAAGGCGGGTCAAGTCTTGTAAGTTGGTTTCCTCTTGAAATAAAAGAAAACTTTTTCTTCTCTCGTGTATTGGAGCGTCTTCTTCTTCTTTCTTTTAGGCGAAAAACTTCTCCTTCCCTTGGGCGAAAAACTTTTTTATTTAAATGAAAAACTTCTTAAGGTTCTGGACGTTCCACATTCTCGGCAGAGGAGAACCGTCCATTGTAGCGAGCCGGTATGTACCCGATCGGATTACCTCGACGACCCGATAAGGTCCCTCCTATTTGGGGTCCAGCTTCCCCCTCGCTCGGGTCGGGTCGCTGATCTCGGTCTTGCGCAGGACTAGGTCGCTTAACTTAATTGGTCGGGGTCGTACCAATAAGAGAGGGCTTTCATGTGTGCGTCGGTGCGTCGCTCCTCGAGCACGTCGAGGCTGGTTTGAAGTCCTTCGTTCGAGACTTTCTCGTTATAGCTTCCTATCCGAAGGGTGGCAATGGCTACCTCGGGCGGCAGGACAGCTTCGGTTCCGAACGCGAGGCTGTAGGGGGACTCTCCAGTCGCAGTCTTGGGGGTGGTGCGTAGCGACCATAAGACGCTCGGGAGTTCGTTCGTCCAAGCCGATCGGGCTGCGGATACTCTTCTTTTGAGCTCGTCCAGAATGGACCGATTGGTTACCTCTGCTAGCCCATTTGTCTAAGGGTAAGCCACCGAGTTGAACCTTAGTTGGATTCCGTGGTTCGCGTAAAATTCCCGGAACCTTCTACCGGTGAACTGGGGCCCGTTGTCTGTGATGATGGTTTTGGCCAAGCCAAACCGAGTCACCAGGTTCCTCTATACGAACTTTTCTATTTGTCGCTCCGTGATCGTCGCCGGTGGTTCGGCCTTGACCCACTTTGTGAAATAATCCACACCCGCGACGATGTACTTTCGCTGTCCCGAGGCTGGGGGGAAAGGTCCGAGCAGGTCCAGACCCCATTGCGTGAACGGCCATGCGCAGTCGATGGGGGTGAGCGGGACCGCAGGCTGCCTGGGCGTGCGGGCGTGTTCTTGGCGCGAACTACACCGTTGTACATGGGCCTTCGCGTCTCGGCACATGGTCGGCCAGTAGCAACCTTGGTGAAGTATTTTGTGTGACAGGGTTCGCCCACCGATGTGTTCCCCGCAGACTCCCTCATGGACCTCAGCTAGAACCGTCTGAGCTTCGTCGGGCTCCAAGCACCGTAGGAGGGGGTATGTGTAGGACCGCTTGTAGAGCCATCCACTCACCTCGGTATACCACGCATGCGTGCGACGCAGGCGTCGAGCCGTAGCTTCGTCGGGCGGAAGAGTCCCGTCCCGTTTAAAGCGTAGCAGTTCTTGTACCCAGGTGGTAGGCGCGCCGCCCGAGGTTACCGTTGCGATTTCGATGGCACGGGCAGGGAGCTCCTCGACCTCGGGCCCGGCTTCGAGGGCTGGCTTTGACGCCAGCTTAGCTAACGTGTCGGCTCACTCGTTTTCTCCCCTCGGGACATTAGATAATGTAAAATGAGGAAACTTGGCGGTCAGGTTCTTTACATGTGCCAGGTACATCGCCATGGTCGGGTCCCGAGCCTCGTATCCCCCGCTGAGTTGCTCAGCTACCAGTTGCGAGTCGGTGAGGACGCGGATGGCGACCACCTGCATCTCGAGGGCCAACCTGAGTCCTGCTAGGAGCACCTCGTTGTTAGTGACCTGGAACCCGAAGCGGAGGGAACGCTCGAACGACCGCCCGTCGGGAGCTTGCAGCACTAGCCCCACGCCGATGCCTTTTGAGTTGGCCGATCCGTCGACGTGCAGGACCCAGGCTTCGAGAGGTTGTTCGAGACCCTCGTCCCCGATCTAGGTTAATTCTGCGATGAAGTCGGCCACGGACTAGGCCTTGATAGCGGTCCTGGGCACGTATTGTACGTCATGCTCGTCGAGCTACACCGCCCATTTGAGAAGATGTCCTGCAACATCAAATTTAGACAAGATCTGCCGAAGTGGTTGGTCGGTGATGACCTCCACCGGGTGAGCCTGGCAGTAGGGGCATAGCTTCCGGGCTGACAGTACGAGCGCCAGTTTCTCAATCGATGGGTATTATTCCTCGGGCCTGTTCAGGACATGGCTGACATAGTAGACCGGAAGCTGTTCGCCGGAGTTTTCTTTGACCAGAACGGAGTTGACTGCATGCTGGGAGGCAGCCAGATAGAGGCCTAGCTTCTCCCTAGGAGAGACTGAGGCAAGTCGGGGGAGGCTGGCCAAGTGTTGCTTCATTTGTTTGAAGGCTTCCTCGCATTCCGCCATCCACTGGAAATATTTCGGGTTCTTCAGTGCCCTAAAGAAGGGGAGGCAGCGATCACCTGAACGGGCAAGGAAACGGGACATGGCGATAAGCCTCCCGTTAAGGCGTTACAGGTCTTTGATCGTCCGAGGCGACTGCATATTGATGATCGCCTGGACTTTCTCCGGGTTGGCGTCAATTCCTCTTTCGTGTATGATGAACCCGAGGAACTTCCCCGAGGTGACGCCGAAGGCACACTTCGCGGGGTTGAGTCGCATGCCAAACTTGCGTAGCGTGGCAAATGCCTCGGCCAGGTCGACAAGGTGAGCTCTTGCTTCTTGGCTTTTCACAATCATGTCATCGACGTAAACTTCCATGATCCGCCCGATCTGGTGGGCGAACATCTTGTTCACTGTTCTCTGGTATGTAGCCCCGACGTTCTTCAATCCGAAGGGCATGACCTTATAAAAGTAAACCCCTTGATCGGTGAGAAAGGCCGTATGCTCTTGGTCTTCGGGTGCCATTCTGATATGGTTGTATCCCGAGAAGGCGTCCATAAATGAGAGGCGGGCGTGCCCGGCCATAGCGTCGACCAACTGGTCGACCTTTGGAAGGGGGTAGCAATCCTTCGGGCATGCATTGTTGAGACTGGTGTAATCAACGCACATCCTCCAGTTTCCATTAGGTTTCTTGACGAGGACTACATTGGATAGCCATCGTGGGTATCTGGCTTCTTCTATGAAGCCTGCCGCCAGAAGTTGACCCACTTCTTCTCGTATGGCCAACTGCCGATCAGGGGCCTACCGTCTGGGTTTTTGCTTTACCGGGCGAGCGTCGGGTGAAATATTGAGGTGATGCTGTGTGACCTCCGGGTCGACGCCCGTCATGTCAGATGGCGACCAGGCGAATACGTCGGCATTTTTCTGTAGGAGGCCGACGAGCTGCTTTCGTTCCTGCTCGGGTAGCTCCGACCCGATCTTGACCGTCTGGTCTGGCCGACCCTCTAGCAACGGCAAGTCGATGGTGGACCCCCTCGGCTTAGGATAGGGGGCTGGCTTCTTCGCCTTCCGAGGGTCCGCCAACGGTGGTTCGACCCTTGCTCTCTTATGTAAAGAAACGACGGTCAAGTAGTGTTGGGAAATCATTAGGGCGACATCATATGCGCAGCGGAAGAACAAGAAAACAAAAATCCCGGATTCCCAAAAAGATGTTCGTCGTCGTGCGAAGATTGGTGCGAAAAAATCCGCAAAACACAAAATTATGTATAGAGATTGTGTTACCTAGGGAGATCGTATATCCCTGTTTCCTTGCAGATCCTTAGGAGAGGGTGAAGGAGGTCAAGCGTCCTCCTCTCTAGCGGTGATCCACACAGCAGAGTTGCGACGACGCTCCTCAAAACTCCAAGCCTACTCTGAGGTGGAGAGGGAGAGGAGAATAGGAAAGGCAAACAAAGACTCTAGCCTATGAGGCTGTGAATCCCTCCTATTTATAGAGATCCCGTGTCAAACCCTAATGGGTCCTTCCCTAGTGGGTATTGGATCTGCATCCAATAAGACAAGGGCTCCGTCGGATATCTCATATCCGAACCTCTACTCATCGTAATGCCTACCATATGTGTGTGACCCTCTAGGCCCAATATCGAGCTGGCCGTGAGTCATACCTGTCAGAACTCCTTCTAACTCAGTGAATTATTATCTCTGTAATAATTCACTCGACTCATCGACTACGGACGTACTAGGCCACTACGCCGTAGTCCCCAGACGATACAGGGGAATCCAATCCATTGGACCTGTCTGTCCTCAGTTACCATGTACCTATAGTCCCTCATCCATCTAATATCCCAGAGACCGTATATCGAGCATGGTGTTGTCAGACCCATACGGTTTCTACTCGAGTCTCGCTCTAATCGGATTCTCCCGGAGAACTCTTTCTCTCTCAACCCGAATGACCCTGGCCAGGGATTTGTCTGAGCAAGAACACATAGGATATTCCTCTCATGACGCCGAGAGTGGATGATCCTCTATTGACACTCAATAGCCCTCGTAAGGTCGACTACCACTCCCAATGACCAGCTGTACTAGATCTGGGAACAGCCAAACCTATAAGTCTGGTATCAAAGAGTGGAGCACTCATACAGGACATCCTTGGTGTCTCAAGTCTAAGGACCAGATACACCACTAGGACTACGGAATCGCTGTCTGACAATAAGGCATCATCAACCATCCAGCATTCCGTAAGCGGATCAATCAGTGAACTCATTCTCCAATGAGCACCTGTACTGTATCCCTAGTGTCCCTACACGAGCAGCTATGAGACCAGCTGCATCCATCATATGGACGGGTATACAGCACACCAGTCTATCCGGTTATCACGATGTCCCTCTCGAGTAACCTATGACCGGGATTATTTAGGATATGTGTTTAAAGGTGAATCGATCTCATTATCGTGATCTCATCACGATCCGATTCCCATTACACAAATCCAAGGACATCACAATATATGTATGCATTTATGCAATAGTTATAAAGTGATATACGCCAAAATATAATAAGCAAAAAGATTATGTATCAAGTCACACGTGCCATCACTCACGTGATTGGCTTGCTAGGCACCTATGACTAGCAATCTCTCACTTGACCTAAAGCCAATCACCTATGTGTCTGATCCCCATCAGACTCCTGTGACGCTCAAAGACAATCTGAGACAACGGCTTTGTCAGTGGATCTGCAATGTTATCTTCAGATGGAACTCTTTCCACTGCTACATATCCTCGGGTTACGATCTCTCTGATAAGTTGGAACCTCCTCAGAACACTTCTGATGAGACCCGGGTTCCCTTATTTGAGTAATCGCCCCGTTATTATCGCAATATAAGGAAGTCGACTTGTCGCTATCTGTATCGACTATCAAACCTGTGATGAACTTCTTCACCCAGACTCCCTCCTTTGCTGCATCCGATGCAGCAATGTACTCCGCCTCTGTGGTCGAGTCAGTAGTGGTATCTTGCTTGGAACTCTTCCAGCACACTGCTCCTCCATTCAAGGTGTACACATACCCTGAATTCGACTTGCTATCATCGACATCAGACTGAAAACTTGAGTCAGTGAAGCCTTCAACCTTAAGGCTATTACCTCCATATACAAGTAAAAGATCCTTAGTCCTTCTCAAGTACTTAAGGATACACTTTACTGCTTTCCAGTGCTCCAAGCCTAGATCCGCCTGATACCTGCTCGTGACACTCAGAGCATGCGCTATATCAGGCCTAGTACATAGCATGGCATACATGATAGACCCTATTGCTGAGGGATAAGGTATCATATTCATGTTTGCCCTTTCTTCTGGAGTTTTCCATGTCAAACCTTTTGACAATGGTTTCTGTGTACCTGGACTGGGACAAGCCAAGCATCCTCTTGGATCTATCTCTATAGATTCTAATCCCCAAGATATAGGATGCTTCCCCTAAGTCCTTTATGGAGAAGTGTCTAGATAACCAAGTCTTTACTGTGGATTGTATTCCTACATCATTCCCAATGATGAGGATGCCATCCACATATAACACCAAAAAGGTGATAGCGCTCCCACTTACCTTCCTGTACACACAAGGCTCATCTTCGTTCTTAACGAAGTCATAAGATCTGATTGACTCATCAAATCTTATGTTCCAACTTCGGGAAGCTTGCTTTAGTCCATAAATGGATTTAAGCAACCTACACACCTTATCTGGGCAGTTCATGAACACGAATCCCTTAGGTTGCATCATATACACCTCCTCCTCGAGGTTCCCATTGAGGAATGCGGTTTTCACATCCATCTGCCAGATCTCATAATCATAGTGTGCTGCAATAGCCAATAGAATTCTGATGGATTTTAGCATTGCTACGGGTGAGAAGGTTTCGTCGTAGTCAACACCTTGCCTTTGACGATACCCCTTAGCCACTAGTCTTGCTTTATAGGTCTCTACCTTTCCATCTACTCCGATCTTTTTCTTAAAGATCCACTTGCAACCGATGGGTACAATACCTTCGGGCGCATTAACTATGTTCCAAACCTTATTGGAGTACATAGAATCTATCTCAGAATTCATGGCTTCTTGCCACTTCCCGGAGTCTATACTCATAATAGTCTCCTTGTAGGTCTGAGGATCAATATCCTCAACATCCTCTCCTCTAATATGTCCCACATATCTCTCAGGAGGATGAGATACTCTATCAGACCTGCGTAAAGTTGAAAATTGTGTATTAGGTACCTGAACAGACTTGGGCTGTAGAGTGGTGCTTGAGCTTGGTTCTCTAACTTCGCTCAACTCTATCATTCTCCTACTGTCTGCGCCAAGAATGTGTTCCTTCTCAAGGAACACTGCTCTCTTAGCTACAAAGACCTTTTGGTCCTCGAGATGATAGAAGTAATACCCACAAGTTTCCTTGGGGTATCCCACAAATATGCATCGCTCTGTCCTTGATTCTAACTTATCGGGGTTGTGTCTTTTAACGTGGGCTGGGCAGCCCCAAATCTTAACAACCTTAAGATCAGGCTTCTTCCCTTTCCATATCTCATATGGTGTAGACACTACCGACTTAGTTGGAACTCTGTTCAGAAGGTAAGCTGCGGTTTCTAGGGCATATCCCTAGAATGAGATGGGTAGGTCAGCGAAACTCATCATGGACCGTACCATATCTAATAAAGTACGATTTCTCCTTTCAGAGACACCATTGAGTTGAGGTGTGTAAGGAGGTGTCCATTGGGATAATATCCCATGGTCCTTGAGGAACTGAGTAAACTCTGTACTTAAGTACTCACCTCCTCGATCTGATCGAAGAGTTTTGATACTCTTTCCAGTCTGGTTCTCCACCTCATTCTTATACTCTTTGAATTTTTCAAAGGCCTCGGACTTGTACTTCATTAAGTACATATATCCATACCTTGAGAAATCATCAGTAAATGTAATGAAGTAAGAGTAACCTCCAATGGCATGAGTTGACATGGATCCACATACATCACTATGTATGAGTTCCAACAACTCAGTGGCTCTCTCTCCAGTTCCACTAAATGGAGAGTTGGTCAATTTTCCACGAATGCAAGGCTCACAAGTTGCATAAGACACATAGTCGAATGGATCTAGATATCCATTATTTAGCAACTTTTGAATCCTTCTTTCATGGATGTGACCTAGCCTACAATGCCACAGGTATGCACTGTTCACCTCATCTCGTTTCCTCTTAGACACATTTACATTCATGATATGTGGAGTGGTGTCTAACATAAATAAACCATTATGCAATGTTCCTTTCGTGATGATCTTATCATCTAATAATATTGAACAACCATTGTTCTCAAAAACAAATTTATATCCACTAACTGTTAAACATGAAATGAAGATAATGTTTTTGATAATAGAAGGAACAAAATAACATGCATCTAATGCATTAAAAGCTCCACTAGGCAGATGTAAGGCGACCTCACCAACAGCTACTACAGCAACTTTTGCTCCATTACCCATCTTGAGGTCCATCTCGCCTCTCTCAAGTCTCCTATGCCTTGCCAGAACTTGCAACGAATTGCATATATGATAAGCACTACCGGTATCCAATACCCATGTGTTATCATAAGATTCTGACAAATGGAGACTGATCATGAATGTACCTGAAGCTTCATCAAGCTTTTATTTCGCCCTTTCTGCAAGGTACTCTTTGCAGTTTCTCTTCCAATGCCCATCTTTACCACAGTGGAAGCACTGGCCTTTGTCCTTTGCTGGGTCTTTCTTAGCAACCTTTGCTTTACCTTGTTTGCCCTTGCCCTTTCCCTTCTTAAGGGACCTTTCTACTTTCCTTTTCTTTCTGGTCTCACCAGTGTAGAGAACTGGCTTCTCTTTCTTAATAGTACTCTCTGCTTCCCTCAACATATTGAGGAGCTCTGGGAGAGTCACCTCAAGCTTGTTCATATTAAAATTCATTATGAACTGTGAAAAGAAATCTGGTAGGGACTGAAGCACAATGTCCACACACAAGTTATCCTCTAGGACCATTCCTAGACCTGTGAGTTTCTCTATCCACTCAATCATCTTTAGGACATGGTTCTGAACCGGTGTCCCCTCAGTCATCCTTGCGCGAAAAAGGCTCTTGGATATCTCATATCGTTGAGTCCTTCCCTGTTCCTCAAACAATTTGCGGACATGTAGGAGAATGGATCTGGCATCCATCTTTTCATGTTGTCTCTATAACTCTGGAGTCATAGAGCCCAACATATAGCACTGAGCAAGAGTGGAGTCATCAATGTACTTCACGTAGCGAGCGATCTCATCCTCGCTTGCCCCTTCTTCGGGCGTAGGCATCACTGTATCAAGGATGTACACGATTTTCTCCGCTGTGAGAACAATTCTCAAGTTACGGAGCCAATCCGTATAATTTGGACCAGTGAGGCGGTTGACATCAAGTATGCCACGTAAGGGATTTGAAAACGACATTTTCTGAAAATAAAGATGTAGCAGAAATGAATAACATGCAGATTTTGCAAGAAATAAACTATCAAGATATGGACTTCTATCTTAATATGCTCCCACTATTTTACTAACGAGTCACGCGACACCCTCAACACGTGAAACGGAAGTCTCCGGCAGACTTCTAGTGGGGATCAGGATCCAATCAGCGTCTTAATGTAACCTCGAGGGACTCGACCAATCACACTAAGCCTAAAAGGTAGGCAACTCTTGCCGATCACAACTCCTTGTGATTCCCGTCCTATTCGGCCTCCGAATCACCATGGCCTCGAGGGACTCGACCAACCATGATGCTCGGTTAAGTCAACACCTTCGTTACAAGATGAGTCTGATTTGATGATATACCCTCGAGGGACTCGACCAAGCATACCATGTCCTCAGGTCACCGGTGACATCTCTATGTCGTAAGCAAGATAGCGAATCGCGATATAGGTGAGTCTCGAGGGACTCGACCAACTCAACCTACACCGGGATTCGGTTCCTACTCGTAACGATGGAAGGCCACGTGGGTCAATCTAATTGCCTCACGTTTACCGACTTAATATTATCGAGAGATGTTTCTATAATTTGGTCTCCTAATATGACATGTCACACATATACATATTTAATATATATCTACATCGCATGCAAATATATATACATATCTAGTATGTGTATAAGCAATCACACCAGATGATCATGGACCACAACCTAATATGATTAGGCCCGAGCCAGTAGGCCTAATCACTCACATCAAGATCTATGTGTGCAACGGTGCATCTCCATGCCCTGTGATCGTCCATCTCGTCCTCTCGTCGGTTTCGTCCTCATATGATTACAACTTAATCATAGGCACGCAGGCTCGACAATAAACGAGAAATATAATAGAGGTTCGCATACCTCAATAATAATAATCACAAGTACACACATCACACGGTCCATGATCATTCGTCCACACATCATACATCACATGTATAAATAATCATCATCATGTAGGACTACTAGATAATAATAAAAATAATAATCAACTAAACCTTTTAATTAATTAATATTTTTCTGAAATCAGGGACATGTAGGGAATTTCTCAATTCCTAAGGGTATTTTCGTAATTTGGACAAAAGACAGAAACTGGAATTTCTCAAATTCCGAGGGGCAAAACTGTCTTTTTTCAGAAAAACCCTAATACCCTTTCCCCTTTTCGCTGCTGCCGGCGGCGGCCTGTGCGGCGGGGCGAGGGCACTGCCCTCGCCTGCAGGCGGCACGCCCGCTGGCGGCGATGCCGCTGCGGGTGGGCGCCCCCTTCGGGCGCCGCTGCCTGCGCAAGCGGTGCTGTCCCGCCGGGCGGCCGCCCCTGTGGGGGGGGGTTTCGCCCGCGGGAGCAGCGGCGGCAGGCGTCGCTGCCCTGCGGCGGCAGGCGCCGCTTCCTTGCGTCGCTGCCCTGCTCTGCCCGTGGGCTGCCAGCCCCGCCGGCAGCAAGCCTGCTGCAAGCAGACCGCCGGCCGGCTGCTGCAGGCACAGCGCTTGCGCATGCACCGGCGCTGTGCTGCCTGGCTGCGGCTGCGGCTGCCGCTGCAGGTGGCTGCAGGCATGCAGATCGAGGGCAGCAACTGTTGCTGCCCTTCCTCGCTTTTGCGTCAACGATTTTGACGTCAAAATTCTTCCTAAACACAATACACGCAGTTCAAAACCAATCATTCGCACGAACAACCTGGCTCTGATACCACTGTTGGGTAATCATTGGGGGTGACATCATATGCGCAGCGGAAGAACAAGAAAACAAAATCCCAAATTCCCAAAAAGATGTTCGTCGTCGTGCGAAGATTGGTGCGCAAAAATCCGCAAAACACAAAACTGCGTATAGAGATTGTGTTACCTAGGGAGATCGTATATCCCTGTTTCCTTGCAGATCCTTAGGAGAGGGTGAAGGAGGTTAAGCGTCCTCCTCTCTAGCGGTGATCCACACAGCAGGGTTGCGACGCGGTGATCCACACAGCAGGGTTGCGACGACGCTCCTCAAAACTCCAGGCCTGCTCTGAGGTGGAGAGGGAGAGGAGAATAGGAAAGGCAAGCAAAGACTCTAGCCTATGAGGCTGTGAATCCCTCCTATTGGGTCCTTCCCTAGTAGGTATTGGATCTGCATCCAATAAGACAAGGGCTCCGTCGGATATCTCATATCCGAACCTCTACTCATCGCAATGCCTACCATATGTGTGTGACCCTCTAGGCCCAATATCGAGCTGGCCGTGAGTCATACCTGTCAGAACTCCTTCTAACTCAGTGAATTATTATCTCTGTAATAATTCACTCGACTCATCGACTACGGACGTACTAGGCCACTACGCCGTAGTCCCCAGACGATACAGGGGAATCCAATCCATTGGACCTGTCTGTCCTCAGTTACCATGTACCTATAGTCCCTCATCCATCTAATATCCCAGAGACCGTATATCGAGCATGGTGTTGTCAGACCCATACGGTTTCTACTCGAGTCTCGCTCTAATCGGATTCTCCCGGAGAACTCTTTCTCTCTCAACCCGAATGACCCTGGCCAGGGATTTGTCTGAGCAAGAACACATAGGATATTCCTCTCATGACGCCGAGAGTGGATGATCCTCTATTGACACACAATAGCCCTCGTAAGGTCGACTACCACTCCCAATGACCAGCTGTACTAGATCTGGGAACAGCCAAACCTATAAGTCTGGTATCAAAGAGGGGAGCACTCATACAGGACATCCTTGGTGTCTCAAGTCTAAGGACCAGATACACCACTAGGACTACGGAATCGTTGTTTGACAATAAGGCATCATCAACCATCCAGCATTCCGTAAGCGGATCAATCAGTGAACTCATTCTCCAATGAGCACCTGTACTGTATCCCTAGTGTCCCTACACGAGCAGCTATGAGACCAGCTGCATCCATCATATGGACGGGTATACAGCACACCAGTCTATCCGGTTATCACGATGTCCCTCTCGAGTAACCTATGACCGGGATTATTTAGGATATGTGTTTAAAGGTGAATCGATCTCATTATCGTGATCTCATCACGATCCGATTCCCATTGCACAAATCCAAGGACATCACAATATATGTATGCATTTATGCAATAGTTATAAAGTGATATACGCCAAAATATAATAAGCAAAAAGATTATGTATCAAGTCACACGTGCCATCACTCACGTGATTGGCTTGCTGGGCACCTATGACTAGCAATCAAGGCGTCAGAAGTCCCATATAGCGCCATTTGGGCACGAAATGTGGCTACGTGATCCGCGGGGTTAGTGGCGCCATCATAGGCGTCCAGCGAAGGGAGCCGGAAGTGTTGTGGAATCACTTGATCTTGTATTTCGGGTGCGAACGGGGACCCTTGGTGTCCGTCCGCTCCGAGCTCCCCCTTTGACCTACGAACCTCCTGCTGTACTTCGTTGAGGCGTTGATTAAAGAGGCGCAACTGGGCTCGCAGGGCGTTCGTCAAGTCCGCGGATAACGCCTCAGGCTCTAGGCGACTCGACGTGCCTTCCGCCTCTCGGTCCCCGGGCTGGGCTATTCGGTTTCGAGGCGAAATAGGGCGCTCGGGAAGTGGCGCGTGCGTTCGGGCGGGGGGCTCACGCTGTTGCAAAGGCTGGTTTGCATGTGGGGGCATCGGTTGGGAGACGAGCGGGATGATAGTCTGCACCACGCCCGCCAGTGCTCGGACTTGGTGAGCGAGATCGTGGAAGGCTTCGGGCAAAGCAAGCGGCGGGCCGACGGGGGCGTCGGGTGGCGACAAACCCGGGTTGTTGAACAGCCGCCAGTAGCGCTCCGATGTTGTGGCGGGGCGTTCGTCTCGGGGTTCATCACGCAGGGGATGATCTTCCGGGGTGCTGACCGGACGCGACCCCATGGCTGCGGGTTCGCCAGAGTGGATATGCTGATCGCTCGACATTCGGGGTCCCTCCTTCTAGCGCCAAAAATGTTAGGGGAAACAACTTTATGCCGTGGCCTCGGGGCCGACACGGCTTGGTTCAGGTCCGAATGCGCGGGGATCTTGCGCAGCGTTCCTCGGGTCAGCTGGGGTGGCCAGTTGCGATGGTTCGATCGGGATGTTGCGCCGGGAGTGAAGCTTTTCCGCAGCGCCGGGAAGATGTGATCCCGCCCTGGTAGCTGCACACAGGTCGGGTCGGAAGCTCGGCCCGACCCCTCCGACGATCAAGTCAGATGATGTGGAGGGAGTTTTTTAGTGAAGAAGTCTCCTCCCCCTCGTTTAGAACTCGAGGGTATTTATAGGGCAGTTTAGTGTTACCTGACGTGCCTGCCTGCAGGAGGCAGGATCGTACCTCTGATGGCGTCTGACATTGCCATTGACGTTGCGGGAGAACCGAACTGCCGCAGGGTATGGGCGTGCCTCGGTTGTCGTGTTCCTCCGCCTCGGTCAAGCATGCTGGGTCAGACAACGATGAGATCGTTGTTTGAGAGTGGGTGACGTCAGCACACATCTCGTCGGCATTATTGCCCTCTTTTGGGGCAGAGCATCATATATGTATGGCTAACATTGTGGTACGTCATGTCGCCATTATTACCCATGGTGATGAGAGGAAAAGTCAAGCACTCAATAAGCTTGTGCAGTGACTCGTTTAATTTTGCATAAGATGCTCCTATATAGGAGACTTCAGTCAATAATATTACATAGACTATTTATATGTAGAGACCAATTCAATCATTAACATACATGTATGTGTTCAGAGGCGCGACATGGCCAAGACATGCTCCTGCTGCGGCTCAACCTGGCGCGTACCGTGGTTGGGAAGATGGGTTTTGCTGCTCCCATGCGGCGGCCTCTCCGCTACCTTGAAGCGCTTAGCCATCTCCCTTAGCTGAAACTTTTGGATCTTTCCGGTGGAAGTCTTGGGCAGCTCCTCCACGAACACCACCTTCTTTGGCACCATGAAGCGTGACATGTTCGCCCTGCAGTATGTTATGATGGCTTCCTCCGTTGCGGTGTTATCTCCACCGCCGCATTTCTTCTTCAGCGTCACGAAGGCGCACGGGGTCTCGCCCCAGCGCGGGTGAGGCATCGCCACCACCGCTGCCTCCACCACCATGGGGTGCTTGTACAGCACCGTCTCCACCTCCACGCTGCTGATGTTCTCGCCTCCTGAGATGATCACGTCCTTGGACCGGTCCTTGATCTCTAGATACCCGTCCGGGTGCACCACCGCGACGTCTCCGGTGAAGAACCACCCGTCCCTCAACGCCTCGGCCGTGTCTTTGGTGTTCTTGAAGTAGCCCTTCATGATGCTGCTGCCGCGGAGGACGATCTCCCCGACGGACCGGCCGTCGCGAGGGACGCTCGCCATCGTCTTGGCGTTCTTGACGTCGACGTCCGCGAGTGTGAGCACGCTGATCCCTTGCCGCGCCTTGAGGCGCGCCCGGTCCTCGGACGGTCTCTGGTCCCACTCCGACCGCCACTCGCAGACGAGCGCCGGCCCGGTCGCTTCTGTCAGCCCGTAAGCGTGCGTCACCTTGAACCCCATGCGCTCGATCTTCTCGAGCAGCGGCGCCGGGGGTGGGGCTCCGCCGGTGAGCACCTGAACGGGGGAGGCGATGGGACGACGCTCGGACAGACCGGCCTCAAGGAGGATGGTGAAGACGATGGGAGCACAGCACATGTGGGTGACACGGTGGTCGGCGATGGCTTGATACATCTCGCCGGCCGACGTGTTGCGGATGCACACGTTGACGCCGCCGCGGGCGGCGACTCCCCACGTGAACGTCCACCCGTTGCAATGGAACATGGGGAGTGACCAGAGGTAGACAGGCTCACTTCCGACCCCCCACTGGAGAAGGAGGCTGATGGTGCTTAGGTACGCGCCGCGGTGGCTGTAGACCACCCCCTTGGGGGCGGACGTGGTGCCGGAGGTGTAGTTAAGGGCGATGGGATCCCACTCGTCCTCGAGCTGGGGGAGTTCCTGAGTCGGGTTGCCGCTAGCGACGAGCTGCTCGTACTCCAGCTCTCCCAGCCGAGTGCCGGTCGGTGTGTCGACGTCGTCGATGACGACGGCCAGTGGCATCTGGGGAGTGTCGGGGTCGGCCATAAGAAGCTTGAGGGCGTCTACGGCAAGGGGGACGTACTGGTAGTCGACGAAGAAGACCTTGGCCTCGGAGTGCTTAAGGATGGTGGCGACGTTCTTGCAGTCGAGACGAGTGTTTATGGTGTTGAGCACGGCGCCAGCCATGGGCACGGCGAAGTGCATCTCATACATGGCCGGAACGTTAGGTGCCAAAACCGAGACCTGTTCATGCATACCAAGTCAGAAACTTCCTGCAGCTTTAGCACGAGAAGAAAGCTTAAGGAGATGATCACATAAACTTACCACATCATTCTTGGAGATGTTCAGCAACCGGAGGGAGGAGGCGAGACGGCGGCAACGCTCGTAGGTCTGCTTCCACGTGAAGCGTGTGCGCTGGTAGACGACCGAGGTGCGGTCGGCGTAGACGCCAGCTGCCCTCTCTAGGAAGGTAACGGGGCTGAGGGCGACATAGTTAGCCGGGCACTTCTGCAGGCGATCCATCACTCTGTTTTAGATCTCAGGAGTGAGAGAGGGGGGAAGGTGGCAGAGGTTAGAGACGGACGCAAAGGGCTCAGATTACTGGGGAAGAAAAGGGAATCGTGATGAGCACACGAGGAGTCGATGTGGGCTTTATATAGGCAACGACGCAGCGAACTTGTAGCGAAATTGTAGGGGAAGTACATGCGAAACCATAGCGCATGCTAAGGGATTGACCGTGGACTGTTGACCAACGATGCTGTACACCGCATGTGGTACGACAGCTGACCGACTGATTCAGCACTGAAAATTTTCAGGGATCATGGACATCTCGCAAGCGTGAGGCCACATCACCCCTGGAATCTTTCAAGGTGCTCCCATCCATCTTCTTCGTCTTCTTCTTCTTCACTTAGTTTGGTCATCCGCTTTCGTGATAGCTTTCAGCAATGGCTTTTGGACTGCAAAGACTGGTGGAATCCAGTCCTCCCCCATAAAGATAAGGCCGTGACTCCCTCCGGCTAGACCATGGAGAGATCTGCTCACCTTTATCTGATGCACTGGCCATTAACGGAGGATGGCAGAAGACCATCGTTCCTAAAGAGGAATCAATGATTTGAGGCATCGCTGCACTTATTTCCAACACAGTAGCAGGACGACCAATCCATTCGGGCTGGTGGCATCAATGCCAAGCTTTTGAGAGAGAAAAGAACAGTGTCCAATGGTTAATCTTTTGCTGCATTACAAGTAAATATGCTGAACGGTGGAAGCTCAATTAAATTTGCACCCCTCGATTAAAACACTAAAGGATGCTACAGTTTGCATGCCAATGATTGCTACCTCAGCAGCCATTGATGTTTCTATCCATGCTTTCCTTGCTACACTTAATATATGTTCTCTGTCAATTATAATTACTTGTTGAATCATGATCTCTAAGGATTAGGTGTAACAGTGTGAATCAAAGTAACGAGGAAACACGGATTCCTATTATAATATATGTTCTTTGTTCCAGTAGTTGGATTTGGGATAACCTGGAAGAAGTGAAGGAAGAGAGTGTAGACTTAGTTTGCCTGGGAAGGAGGAGGAAGTTTCATTTCATGGCTATAGAAATTGACCTGCGGAGGATTACATTATGAATTCAAGTTTTCAAGCTTGAAGACTTCGATAGCTAGTTGGTGAGTTGACTTCAATTTTTATGCTCGTTTGAAGTCAAACCCCGGGAGTTGAAGTCAACACGCTGTTTGGGTTGTGTTGTGAGAGGCTTCTAGTAAACGGTCATGGAGGTTCACACAAGCTCAAGGAAAGAACAAGGAATGATAGCTCTACCTCGGAAAACTTGTGGATGCTTCCTCAACATGTTTAAGAAGACAGGATATTGGTCAAAGTATCTTAGAACATACAATTAAAGCTCAAAGTTCTTTTTTTTTCTTTTTTATTTTTTGGACATCCATAGCAATTAGATTATAGGATGAAAAAGTTCGTGAAAATACATAAATATATGCGAAGAAATGAACTGAAAAGAGATTGAAGAAGACTTAAAAAACAACTTTAGTATAAATTATAGATAAAAATTTAAATATTTTAAATTTAATTAAAAAATATAACAATAACGATAAAAGATTCATATAATCGATCTTAAATATTTAAGATATTTAAAACTTATAACTTTTAAGTATTCTTCTCCAATATTAAGACTAAATGTGAACAGTTCACAAAATCATGATGTGAAATGGGAGTTGAGAGAAAAATCCACAAATTATGATGTGAAATATTCTACTTTAATTGCACCATGGGAATCAATGTGAACATTAAATCAGTCAAATTCCAACAAAATTGGTCAGTTGACTATCTGCTTAGGTGTCAAATCATGACAAAGAACTATTTCCTCAATAGACTGATATGGCTAACCACATATGATTAGGGGCAAAACATTGTAAAAAGAATCCTCTCATGTACAACATTATAACCTCTTTCCCAATGCTTTTTCTTACATGAAAGGATCATCAAACATTGAGAAAACCCATATGGGAACAAAAACTGAAATTATATAGAGGTTTCCTGTGAATTGTTTTCCTTGTATGTGTAGCCTAACTAGAAAAACTAATTCCTAATTCCAAGTTAGGAATAAAATAATATAAATCAATTAATTTATAAAAAAAAAAATAATTAAATCTTTCCTAACTAGCGAACGCTCTCTTCTCACCTCTTCTATTTAAGGATGGGTAGGTTTCCTATTCATCCTCGGGATATTGTGAGAGAGAATGATCTTAGTAGAGACGAGAGATAGGTTGTCCGACCATCTTTTATCTTTTTTTTTTTTAAATATTTTTTATTCATTATTTGTTCATGTTTAACATGTATTTTTTTAAATTTTTTTAATCTATATTACTGTTTTTACATGGGTTTTCTAAGTAAATATCATGATATTCATGTTTTATAGATACAAATTTATGATATTATGAGTCTAGGATTTTTTTTATTGTTTAAATAAACAATTACAAAATTTAATTATTGATTAAATGGTTCCTATTTAATCTTGTACTCTCTCCTATATTTCATGTTAAAGTCTTTCAATTAGTTTAAATTTTTATTAAAAATTATTAAAATTAAATTTTAGTTTAAAATTTTCAATCCGATCTAATTATAACATTTTGATTCGAATGGAAAGTGAGGGATAATACAACACCACAATCTAATAAGTTTTTTTATGTAGGAATGCAATATCAAAATCTAAATAATTAACTTACATAATATATTTATTATATATTTCGATCCATAATCAATCTATTTATAAAACTTTCATAACTTATTCAATAAATTCAATAATTTATTAAGAATTCATAATATTCTAGTTCAAATAACGCGCGCGCACAAACATACACACACATATATATATATATATATATATATATATATATATATATATATATATATATATATATATATATAATCTAAATATATAATAGTACATGATTAACTTCATTCATACTCATGCATTATTGAAATCAAATATACAATAGTGCATGCTCTCTAAACATCTTTCCAAAGATATGTCATTGGTTTAGGATGCTAATTACATATGGTGGTGTTAACTTTATTCTTAAGCATCAATGAAATCAAAGCCCAGAGTGTTCTTTTAGCCCCATTTGAAAACTCATGACCCAGCAAAATTATATGAATATTTTCAAGCTATGAATACCGAGAACTCAAAATAATTATATTATTATTTTTTAATAAACCAGAAATTCCCATTTCTTGTTAGTTTCTATATTATTTTAAAAATATTTTATCACATGAATTATATCATTACAAAGCTTATTGAGATAGAAATCTAAGACATTCTATATAATTCAATTTAACATTTCAAGAAAAAGTTATGCTCAGTTCTATCTATAGCTCTCCCAAGATTGGAAGAAGGTTGTTCTCACTTTTAGAGTTTTCCTTTATGGTTTTTAATTAGGTTTTATTTATTTTAAATCATATAAATAATTAAAAAATAATCACCCCAGGCTTAAACGATTGTTCCAAATCTATCACTATATATACCTAAACTTCAAGGGTATAACCTACATTCAATACAAGTCTTATTTTTTTGAGAGGTATTATCATTCTCCTACAATACTATTTCTCTTTGGTAGATTTCTTAGATTTGTGAGTTCATAAATCCTATATCTTTAGGTAGATTTCTTGGATGGTAATATCCATATTCCTTGAATATTTTATTTAAGTGATTATCTTGTTTATCTACCTTCTATCTATTCTACTTAATTTTCTATCCAAACTTGTCCATCCCACATCATCATATCATAAGGTGAAAAAGTTAATCTTCATATATATATATATATATATATATATATATATATAATTTATTTAAGAAAAGGATAAAAGATTGAATAGGAGATAGAGCTCAGCTATCCAACAACAGTCAATGCTGCCTCATGGCGAGCCCACTGTGAGGCGCTTAGCCCAAAAGTCGGCCCATTTAAAGGCCCGTTACCGTAGTAGTCCAAAACGTAGGGTGGGATGACATGAGCCCGCTGACGATCGTTTCATCCACGTCCCGAACAACAAGCGGAGATGACAAGGACGTCGATCCCACGTCACGTGTCGACCAAACCAGAAACAGCGTCGGCTCATTCCTTCCTATCTTTCTCGATTAGATCGCAGCATTCGTGTTTGTTTCACCGTACGGTACTCACCCGCACACATTATTGCAGAAACCATAGCCTGCAAACCCGGCAGCAGCTTCTCTGCTCCGCCCGCTGATTCATCGCAGAATAAAAGGCAATAGATGGCACCGATTCTGAGGTAAGCGGCTCCCTACAACTCCCTTCGGTTCTGTGCCATTTGATCTGCCTCGGAAGGGAAGATTGGGGAGGAATGGGGTGTTGTGTGTGTCATCTGACTGTGATGGTTCTTCTTCTTCTCTTTGTGCTGCCGGCGCTCAGCTCGGAATCAGCGGTGACCGTCGACGTGCACGCCGCGAAAGGCTTTGTGGACTCCGGCCACAAGTACTTGGACGTCAGGTGCATGCCCGCCCGCCCACCTCTGCTCGTTTCATAGGCTAATTTGGGGCTCCTTCCTGTTGTAATCTTGTTCCTGTTCTGCGTGGTGCAACTTATAGGACGGTTGAGGAATTCAAGAAGGGGCATCCATGGAACGCCCTAAACGTTCCTTATGTGTTCTTCACCCCACAAGGCAAGCTCTTGGTTCTTGGTTCATAGGATTCTTTCTGGCATCGTAGCAGTCTTTTGAAGGATTGTTTTGGTCATCGTGGATCAGGGAGGGAGAAGAACCCTGAGTTTTTGGAACAAGTGTCCTCGATCTGCGACAAGGATGATCACATAGTCGTGGTAATTCCCTTTGACATCCTCTGATTTGCAAAAGCTCAAGATGTTTCACCTCTCTCATTCTCTCTCTGTGCGTCTTACTTTTTGGTATCTTGAAGGGATGTCAAAGTGGAGTGCGATCTCTGCAAGCTACAGAGGAACTTCTCAAAGCTGTAAGTAGCTCTCATATTTGTTTTGCTATCAATTTGTGATTTGGGAAAGGGATTGAACTCAATGAGGTCATAAATTGAAGCATTAAGGATGGGTTTTATCCCCTTTTTTTTTGTCAGATAGAATCTTAGGATTGTGATCTTTATATCAATGGGAGGGGTAGAGGTCAAATAGTAGCAGGGAACAGAGCTTGTCAATCAATTCAAATTCTTGTCTGATGTGAGACTAAACTGAAATGTTCCATATGGTAGATGCAAAATGCAGTTCGACAATTTGCATGTATAATGAATGAATGGTCTAACATAACTCTCTCCACATTCTGAATTCTCTTGATTGATTGAGATGATGCCCCTCAACATGTTATAATTCCAAAAATCAATAGTGATCATCAACTATTGTCTGATTGAGATTTTTTTGTTAGCATAAAGTATCAGGCTATGTATTACTGAAATATTGCGCACTTGTCTATTTATAATCCAATAAAAAACATAAATAAAAACTCATCATTTCTCCAAGACAATGTATTCATAAGACTGTGAAAATTAAGGAGGAAAGAGGTGGGGACAATTTTGTGGACTATGGTGGAGAAAGAGAGGAATAAAGTTAGAGTTGGTAAGCATTTTTGGAATCTTAAGTATATTCAAATTTCTTAGTGAATTAGGATTAAAATTTAGATCAGGGATTCAAGTAAAAAGAGTCCTTAGAGGATTAGAATTTATTCTTTTAAATATACATCAAGTTTTAAGGTTTTGGTGAGAGGGAGAGGTAAAGACACTTTGGGTGCTCCTTAGGGTTTCTTTTCTATGGATCCAAAAAAAAGTTGAGAGAAGATTTATTTTGAATTTATGTGAGAGGGGTATATAGGGGTTTCAAGGTTGGGTTTAGGCTTACTCAAGGAGAGTGATTCCTTGTATTGAATTTTTTAATATAGTGAAAATTTTGATTTTTTTCGTGAAGATAGACAATAAGTTACCGAGTAATGTTAAATTTTTGTGTTGACTTTTAAGTATGTCCTTTATTTGTTGATCTCTAGGTTTCTCTTTTGGGTTTTGAATTTCTCCTCTCCACTTTTGGGTTTTAACTTGCAATGCAGTTTACGAGGGTATTATGGGACATTTTAGATCACAAATCAGACTTATCAAACGTTCCCCAAATTCTATGTATAAAAGCCATATCCATTGAAGTCCAAGTACCATTAGACACGAAATGTTAAACCACTTGATTCATATCGTCAATGATTAAGAAAGTCAGATGATTTATATTGAGTTTATTCTTTGGTACATCATTTCAACTTAAAAAATTTAAACTTAATTGTACCAAAGAATAAACTCAATATATATTATCCGACTTTCTTAATCATTAGCGTTTGGTGAAGATTGAAAGGATCATAAGTAAATTCATATCGCTAATGATTAAGAAAGTCGGATGATATATATTGAGTTTATTCTTCGGCACAATTAAGTTTAAATTTTTTAAGTTGAATTGATGTCCAATCTTACATATATTAATCTTAATAAATGACTCATTTGTCGCCAGTTTAGCTGCTAAATCGAGTTGATGCATGTCATTGTATCTTGATAGATTAAGCTCGTTTTTGTGTTGCAGGGTTTCAAGCATGTAAAGAATATGGGAGGGGGTTATGTTGCCTGGGTAGAGAATGGGTTCCTCGTGAAGGCTCTTCAAGAAGAGCTGTAGTTGCTCTGTCAATTTAAACATTCTCTGTATGTAAGTGATGTGATCTGAAAAATGGTGTTGTATTATAAATCACAATACGTTAAAATGTAGTAACGAAACCAATAACTATGAGTTGGATGAGATTGTTCTTTTGTGAATCACAATTTGTTTGAATTCTTATCTTTCAATATACAAATAAGAAAGTATTTTAAATCTTCTAAAACGACATATTTGCCGAAATTTTCTTGAATTATGATACCACTAGTTTGAAGCCTTGTTTTTATAAAAAGATGAATTTAATCTATTTCACTAGGTGGAATCATAAATCATAAAAATATGAGTTTTTGCTATGTTTGAGTTAGCAAATGAGTTTTAGTGACTTTGGAGTGATCGAGCGAATCCAATAAAGTTCCTCCTATGCTTGAGTTAGTAAATGGGTTCAGATGTGTGACTTCTTCGATAGTGATTGGGTGAATCAAATGTATGGTTGTGGATATGTTCCTCGTATGCTTGAGTTAGTAAATGAGTTCATATGTATGACTTCTTCGATAGTGATTGAGTGAATCGAATGTATGACTTCTCCGATAGTGGGTGATAAGTGCGTTGAATT
Organism: Musa acuminata AAA Group; assembly: GCF_036884655.1. NCBI lineage: Eukaryota > Viridiplantae > Streptophyta > Magnoliopsida > Zingiberales > Musaceae > Musa > Musa acuminata. Next base: position 39,215,650 of record NC_088342.1, read on the forward strand.
CGAGAATTATAGACTTGCTTCATATTTCATTTATCTATCCTCTATTAAACCAACCTCAAGATCAGTAAAAGTACATGATGAGGAGTTGTTATTATACCCATATCATTCTACATTTAGAAGATTAGTAATATCCATATAAAAGTATTTTAGTGATATAAAACTCATCATCTCAATCAACAAAGAAGGTGAGGAAGCTTTGCATAAAGAAAACATGGATCAATAATTTAAAAATATATTTGAAAATAAATATAAAATTTACATGATTTAATATTTCTTAGTTACATCTTTAAAAAATTGAATTCTTCATGAGAACAAATTAAATTAATTCAAGCACAGCACAATTCTCTTTAAACATCTTATCTCATAAATTTCAAACTTTTTAAGTATGTTTTCTCATCCTCACTAAAGATACATAAGGTTATTTATAAAATAAATAAATCTTAAATCACAAAAAAAATTTCATACTTGAATTCATAATCCCTAACCTCTTAATCTAATTTTTTATAGAGAGAGATACAAATATTTCTAACAAAACTAGAGCAAAGGCCTTACCCATGTCACAGTAGCACTTTTGGAACACAGAGATAGGTACATATATTTCTAATCAAACCAGTGCAAAAGACACAGCAGTTCTTCCAAGTAGCATCAACTTGATGAGCAGTGGCTGTTGTTATCTTCTCGTGCTGGGTGTGGTACACTGTGAGTGTCCACTTTGATGCTCAAGATTTTACTGTCAGTGGATGGGGGACATGGGCCCCTCTTTCTCCCCCCACCCCGTCGGCTGCCTTGGCTTTCAAGCAAAGCATGAACAGAAAGCACCCTATGTGGTACGTTTGGTGGATCCAATGGTGAGCCCGTACTCCCACTGGTCCTGTTCAACCTAAATCTATTTGCTGTTGATTTCAGTGGAATTATACGCTTATGTTCCAGTTTTGTAGGTCTCAGTTGATATGAACTCCAAATTCTAGTGTGAGGACTGCATCAGATGATATGAACTCCTGTTTCTGTCAAACTGGTAACTATCTTTGGATTCCCATAACTAATATGATCGAAGAATAATCATTCAAAGACTTGGCTGTTGATGGAGACCCTTTGAAGGCTTTGCACAAAGTCGATTCATGGATCTCGACGACCTGTAGACAGAGCATCAGAGAACCACAAAATAATTGAGTTGATGTTATGATCTTTGAACAGTAAGTCTCTTGTAAGATTCTCTTGCTTTTGTACCTCTTTCCTTTCTTTTTTCTCCCATTTGATTAGCATTTGGACAACATGAAAAACACTTTTCGTGCATTCGTGATTAGGACGAGAACATCTTTCCCTGTTCTTTAAGCGCGTCATGTTTGACCCCGGAATTGTGCACCGCAATGATCCTCGAGAGCCCACCGTTCCTGCCCACCGATTTGTCTTGAGAGTCATCGGAAGAGTTCATTAATGTTCTTCGAGTTCCTCACCAAATACTTTAGTATTTTGATGACAACAATCCGACAAAGCCATCATCTTCAACCTTCAGCCTATAAATCAACCTCTGAAGCCCGGATCAGCAGCGACCAGCGGCGAGGTTGGGACGGAGGGTTCTGAGACCATGGCCATGGCTTTCAAGATGGTAATTCCGATCGACGCCGACGTCACGAGCGGTGACCAGCTTTCCTGGGTGTTGTTGCCTTAACGACTGTGGCTTGTGGGTGGCAGGCGACGGAGGGGATGAGGGTGAAGCAGGAGTGCCTGAGCTCCTTCATGGAGATGAAGTGGAAGAAGGTGAGCCGGTACGTGGTGTACAAGATCGACGAGAAGTCGAGGGAGGTGATGGTGGACAAGGTGGGCCGTCCCGGCGAAGGCTACGAAGGCCTCGCCGCCTCCCTCCCCAACGACGACTGCCGCTACGCCGTCTTCGACTTCGACTTCCTCAGCGTCGACAACTGCCAGAAGAGCAAGATCTTCTTCATCACATGGTCTGCTCCTCTCTCTCTCTCTCTCTCTCTCTCTCACACACACACACTTGTCACAGATCTGCTGAGAGAAAGCTGCAAGAAACATGGATGAACTGCGTGCAACATCACTACCTATTATGTGATTCATGTCTGCTAACAATGTACTGCAAAGATCATCGGCTTTTGATGCTGAGACTCAGATCTGTATCTACAGAGTTCTGCTACTCTTTCAGGTCTCCAACGGCATCAAGGATCAGGTCGAAGATACTGTACGCTACCTCAAAGCAAGGGCTGAGGAGGCTGCTCGAAGGGATCCACTACGAAGTGCAAGCCACTGATCCTACCGAGATGGGCTTCGATGTGATCAAAGAGAGGGCCAAATGAGCAGCGGAATGGCCTCCACTGCAGCTGATGCGTTCCTCCGATCAAGATCAGGGGAGAAGACGACGATGTGATTGGAGAACAAAGGCAAACGATATGATTCATCATCAACATATAGATCATTACAATATGCGTTTGTGAAGCATCAACTCCATCCCACCAACTTAAAACCTTAGTAGATTATTTGGTTTTCCTGTTGATCTCATAAAAGTAGCTTAGAACGAGCAGCAGAGCAGCAACTGCAACGCCAAGTGCGCCTTGCTGTAGTATGCTTCTTGTCTTCCCCCTCGTGAGGCAAGTCCGAGGTGGAGTGAAGCCCAGCTCTGATAATTTCTTGTGTGATTCTGCGTAATCTTCGAAGAATTTATCCTCATCCTACCAAAAGAAATCAAACTACGTCAATGTTGAGATCAATGTTGCATGGGGAAGGTCACAACGAAACCAAGCATCGAAGCTACCACGGCGTATAGCACGACGTAGTCTCTCAAGACAGGATCGTCTAACAGAGCCTTATCTGTCGGAAGCTGAAGGAGCCCCTCCTTTTCCCCTTTCACCAATTCCCTGATACAGGACGAAGAACAGTGATCAGGCTGCTTGATGTGAACTTGATGACAGTGAGATAACCATTACGCAAAGTAGGAGTTGTCGAATTTGAGAGGATCCTTTGTCCACGCGCCTTGAAATCCTGATCTCTCTCGATGAGCTCTTCCCTTCATCACCAAGCACAAGAAACTTCCTTTCATTCGAGGATGCTGATACAGTAGTAGATGGGTACAAAGCAGAATGGCTTGAGACATTTACCAGTGTGTGGCCACCGGAGAGTGCCACAATATCCTTATCTGACAAACCCATGCGATAGAAGACGTCCCTCAAATGCGAAACACCTGCATCAAAAGTATTGGTATCGAAGATCGATATAAACTTAATATTAATTTAGTATTTTCATCGAAAAAATATAGATAGACTAAAGATATTGCATCACCCCTCCGACATATAACCAATGTCTCACCTCGTGCCGTTTTGCACCGTAAGAGCATTAGCCAAAAATCAGCCAATGACACACGAGAACGGTATTGTTTTTGCACGATGCCATACAAGCAGAAAATTTTTAGAGTTTGACATGACAGAAATATGAAATAAAAACACTTTCGACAAAGTAAAATGAGATTGACAATAATACTTTTTGACCCGTACATGCTACCTGATAGAAAACTCGAAAACACAAGAACCAATTGCAGAGATGCTGGAGATGATTACCTTGGTTTGCATCTGGAAGACGGCCTTCTTCTGGACAAACTGATGAGTCCTGGCACAAGAAGCAGTGGATGTTATTGAGCTTGCAGTTCCTGGAAGAAGAAGAGCACTGTCAAATACCTAAACCTTACCTTTCTACCTGGAGCAAATGGAACAGTCGGTCCGCCGGTAATCTCCACAGCAACTACTCCAGCAAGCTGCTAATAACATCATGTTCAGCATACAGATGCATTCATTCGTCCTCCTCACTTTACTCTCCAGTGCTTATAACATAAATCTAATAGTAAAAGATTATGGATTCCCTTGAAGAACCAAATCTTGTTTCAGATAGGATGAAAGATGACTTATGTATCCAAATGCTAGAAGAAAAAAGCTATCTTGCTAGCAATTCTGAAATGAATCAGTACCTGGTAAAGGTCTGCATATGTGATTTTTGGATGTTTGACCTTCACTGGCTCTGAGATCACAAAGAACAGAGAGCAGATGACATTAGATTGTAATCTGGACATGTATTGTTGGTGTGTCAAGATGCAAATGGCTACCTAAAAGATCAATAGCTATTTCAAGTCCTGCATTCGAACCATGAGAGTACTCTTCCTTAAACCTTATGGAACCATTAGGGCCACCAGTTTTTGTTTTCACATCATAAGTACCAGCATCATGCCATCTGCAGAAAGCAGCAGATGTGAGAAGCCATGAGAGTCTTAAGATAAACCAAGCTAACTTCAAGAACTTTATGATCTTGCATTCCAAAATATAGAAATTAAATACCCATAGACACTATCAAGAGCATAAATTGAGTTACCAAAAAATCCCTGCTTGTGTTGAATGGTTGATGCAGTTGGTAGATCCCTTCCTCTGGGTAACAACAACACTAATCCCCTAATTCTACTCTAAGGAAGCATCAATCACTGTAATTAATTTTTCTTTATGAACATGTTCCTTCAAAATATGTCATTTTATGATGACCATTGGGGTATTTCCAGGCTTCATAAATAGAGATGGAGGAGCACAGGCAAACAAATGTCCTGCATTTAACACACAGTATAGTGGACGAGATAGAGATGGAGGAGCACAGGCAAACAAATGGAATTCGATAGGCACAGATTTAGCTGCAGAATCAAGCGAAACTAACTCACGCGAGGCGGAGGATGATAGGAGCACAGTTCTTGCTGGAGATGAGAGCTCGGAGGTCTCTGCGGGCCTTCTCGATCTCCTTGAGGTACTCTGCGTTCACCACCGGATCAGCCATTGTGTTACCCTAAGAAAGCTCTCGCAAAGAACAGAGAGATGCAGCAAAACAACGAGTGGAGGAGGTGATGGGAGCCTGACGGCTTCTCGTTTGGTCTGCTGTTATATAAACACGGAGGAGGACACGAAGAAGAAGCAGCAGCAGCAAAAGACGGGAATAAAGGAGAGGAGAACGAGGATGGGAGAGAAGGAATTGAATTCGTGGAGTGGAAAAGGGACAGCTTCACGAAGAAGATATCCGTCGCTCACTTTCTTCTCAATGTTTTCGGCTCATTTACATACCTTTTGGCCAACATATATAAATAAATATATAAATATATAAATATATATATATATATTTATATGTATATGTATATATAAATATATATATATATATATATATATAGATATATGTATGTATGTATGTATGTATGTATGTATGTATATATGTATATATATATATACATATATATAATGATGTGTGCTAGAGGAAGAGAGAAAGAAGAGAGAAAGAGAGAATAGAGGAAGGTAGCTTACTTAGGAGAATAGAGGAACAGAGAAAGAAGAAGAAGAAAAAAAAAGAAGAATAAGAGAAGAAAATTTAGAGCTTAGGGTTTTTTTTCTCAAATCTTTTCATTTGGGATAAAAAATTCTTAAAGACAACTATTCTAACTCTATTTTATAAAAATCTTAATCTTTATTTTTATTTTAATTCTAAATAATTTAAAAGATTTCAGCTTAGCACCAGATATTTCTCTCGTTTAGATATAAAATCATGAATCTAAAATTTTTGATAATCTGACCTTTATGTATTATTTTAGATCTAACTTTTTGTACTAAACTGTGATTTAGATAAACCTAATTTATGTGAAAATAAACTCATAGACCTTTCTTTTAATACTAGATCGAAAGATTTGAAGTAAGTGCCTATCAAACTTCTATTTTAATTAACCTTATAGATTATGTAAAATAAAGGTCATAATTTCTAACCTTTTCATACTAAACTATTTATAACTTTCTATTAAATTTTTTTAATTTGTGTAAAATATACTTTATTAAAAACTAGACTTATAAATATCTCTATGTATATCTGGTTTGAAAGATTTAGAGTATAAATACCTACTAAAATATTTATTGTAATTGACATTATGGATTCGGTAAAATTGAGATAATATTTTCTGACCTTTTGTCACTAAATTATTTGTAACTTTTTGTTGGAAACTCCAATTCATATAAAACTTAATATTTCTGAAAGTAGATTAATATATATTTCAAATGCAATCAAGTAATTTGAAGTATAATTGATTATTTAAATAATTCATGAAATATGCCTCTCAAATTCGGTCAAAATTAAACTTTTATCGATTTTATCTATTCTTGTTTCATCTTTTTTGAAATTGATTTCAACTAATTTTTTTTTCAATTAAGTTTTATATTATTACTTTGAATTCTTGTATACTCATCTAAGTTATTTGCATATATGAATCTATTATGTAAAGTTATGTTTGCATCGTATTATTTCGTATAAGAACAAGTATGTTTTGTTATTTCACATATACTTTCGATATATGCTAATTGTATTATTCATAATATCTTTTTATATTTTGATATTTGTGAGATCATTTGGACCTTTACTAAAAATGGTAAAGGGATTATTTTGATCTTTGCTAGAAATGGTAAATGGTGTATGCTTCAAACTCATAATGTTTTATCGGCCTCCTTTGGATTCATCCATCCGTGGATGAATGACGCTCCCAGATGTTGAAGATTATATTTGATATCCAATTTCACCTTCTATATATTTGATATGATATTCAAAGCTTTGGTTATATGTTTCTACGTGCGATTTAGATGAGAATAAAATGAATGCAACGTCCAATATGACATTTGAGCTTCTGTTTTATATTTATTCTTTTGATATATTCTGAAATGTTTCATATGTCATTGATATACTTTGAAATATTTCTTATATCATTCATATGCTCTAATTACTCTTTACCCCCTTGTTATGAACGAAACATGCTTTGAATAAAATGACATTGCAATTCTATATTTTATGAGTAGATATATATAAATTCTTGTATCATGCCTTGTATTTTGATACTAAATTTATTTTAAAATTATTTTCTTTCACCATACATGTTAGTCGCTTATTGAGCTTTATATGCTCACTTTGTTGCTATATAAAATTTTTAAGTTAGCTTGTTACTAATTGAAAAGTTAGAATTAGGCTGAGGTAGTGAAAAACTATTTAGATTTTGGACAAATCCTATTAGTTGATATGTTATTGTTATATAAGTATATTTTGTATATAGTAAAATGTTCTCGATAAATTTGGAATGATATATCATGTAAAAGTTTCAAACAAACCTCTCACGCTTATGGTAAATATTAAGTTTAGTTTTATAACGATATACACTTATGATAAATGGTTGGAGTATTGATTGTATAAATTCTTATGCTTATGGTTTTAATAGTATGGTTAATGTTTTATTAAGTTGGCTTATATTTTTTAAAAATATTTAAGTGATGTGGTGTATGATTATAAATTACACATGTTTTATAAATATGAATTTTGACTAAGATTTCTCAGTGATTCTAGATTAGATTGTTGATGAATTATATTACTACTGATTTAAGATAGGTTCATGAATGTTATAATTCGAATGATACGATACTATCTTATATATAAGTTTAAAGTTTTTTTTTTCTTGATCAAGTTAGTTAATAAAAAAATTTAAGATGATATCAAAGCAGAGGACCCTATACTCATAAAAATTACATATAATCAATTTTAGTACAAAGTGATTCACTTAACTTAGGAGACATCCTCAAAACAAGAGAGTTCATCACTTAATGCTTATATAGGTATTTTCTAATTGATGAACTTGTTTAAAGTTATATGCATTTCTGACATCTATAGAAAGACAGTAGTAATCTTACTAAGACTTTCAAATTCACCTCTTTTGTGGATGTAGAGAGTTATTTTTGTAATCGTTTTTTTAATCCTAATAAATAATGACATTTTTATCTTATCTTTTATTATTCAAGGAAGTGGAGAGAATAATAATAGTCTAAATTTCTATATATATATATATATATATATATATATATATATATATATATATATATATATATACCCATTGCAAAGCACTAAAAGTGACATACAACAGTATGTGAAGTAAAGTCCTACAGAATTAGTATTTCTTTACAGTGAAAGGAGAAGACACCACCCGATCCGACTAACTTTCTCGCTTTTACTTTACTTCACATACTGTTGTATGTCACTTTTAGTGCTTTGCAATGGGTATATATATATATATATATATATATATATAGGGAAGGTTGTGTGTGATGTGATCGATTAGCCGCGATGGGCCGACACGAACTCGACGTCGAGGCCATGAGGATTTGAATTCTGACATGGCGTGCGACTCACCTGTCTCAGCCAAGACAGGGTACAACGACGCGCACGGAGTTCAGCCGCCTGGCACACAGAGCTGGTGCGCGACCCAAAGCTTCAATTAGAGGTTATGATATGTTTCCTGTCTCCATTGAGACGGGAGAACCCCCATAGTCTCCTTACGTGCGACGCACGGAGACTGGTGCGGGGTTCAGGGAGTTTTTGGCCAGGACAGGGTACATCGATGCCCGCGGAGTTCAGCCGCCTGGCACAGCGCTCTGGTGGGGAGGCGACAGCCTGCTATGTGTTTCCTGTCTCATCGAGACGGGAGAGGCCCGCCTATCTTTCACGTGGCAAGCACGTGAGACCGCCCACGGAGGCGGTTGGTCATTCCACGTGCGCCTCGCCGGACCAGCGCTACCGCGTGCCGCGAAGCTTCGGAAGGCGAATCGCGTGTTGGACTCACCCGAAATGGCCAATAGAAGTGAGCGCAACTCTGATCCTTATAACACCCGCGGGACAGAGTACCGCGAATCCGAAACCGGCACGACTCTCCTCCCTCTATAAATAGGGCCTCCGCGCCCCAAGTTTATGCTGTTCTTTCCTCCGTCGGCGGGGCTCTAACCCTAGTTTTCTTTTATTTCTGTCTCCGCCGCTTTCCCCGTCCTGATTCTGATCTACGGCCCACTCGCCTTCGATCCCGCTTGCTTCGAGTCGCTTGATTCGATTGCCCCTCGATCGATCTCTGGCCTTGATCCGTGTGCCCCTCGATCGAGAGCGAGGAAGAGACAGTGGGAGCACGATGTCGCGGTGCTTTCCGTACCATCCGCCGCACATCGAAGAGTCCTTGATCGAATCAATCAAGGTTTGTTGAGCATCAATGCCGCTGCGATTGATTTCTTGCATTCTTGCTCGACTTCCTTTATTCGCCATCCGTTCGTCGCCACGATCTCTTGGTCACTTTAGTCTTAGATCGAACGAATTCTTGCGAAGTTGGAGTTCATAAGTTTGTAATCTTATGTCAAATGGATAGAGGAATTGTAATCGACCACAATATGATTGGATTTTATTACGTAGATAGTATGGTTTAGGAAATTGGTTTTTTGTTATTCATCTGGTGGATGGCTATGGAGTTCTTATGAAGATCAGTTGTTGGTTGGTAAATGAGATGCTCAGGTCAATTACAAGACTATTAAGCGGTTCTCTACACGAGTCTTGAGCTTTGAATTTATAGATCTCCTATGAAAAAGCAATTAAAAGTGGATCTGCCAAGGCTAGATGTGGTTCAGGTATGGGGAGCACTCTGATGTCAGATTAAGAAATTCCGAATTGGATCTTGATATGATTGATGTGGTCGATTAAAAGAAATCCTTAGGATTTGATTTGTAGGTATACTATGAAAAAGCAATTCACATTTGCAACAGATCCAGTTATTTTTGCGCTTTCTTTTAAGTGTCGGACCAGTATTTTGGTGGAAGTCATTTGATGGAAATCATGGATACTATCAAGAACCCTTGTAGTAGTAGCACTTTCTTTGTATTCTCTTTTTAGATGTTCTAGTTGTGGCATAGTAATTTCAAGGCAAAGATGAACGACTTGATTCCATTGGATTCTCATCAATGTATTTGCACTTAAAGTGAAATGGTTGTTTATATTAATTATCATGAGAGGTCTAATTATATTAGTCTCCTAATAAAGTTTATTAGCAAACAACTCCATCTTATGTCTCAAGCATAGCATCTGAGTTTTGAATGCTATCGGATTATTATGTTAGAATTTTGTTTAGAGATTGAGAAATGCAGTCAGATCTAAGAGGATTGGCAATTTATTAACAGTAAAGCTTTTACTCTAGTTCTAAACATTAATGTTAACAATCTGTATTGTTGAAAATTCTTGTTTGGTTGAAGTTCATATCCGTTGTTACTTTTTTTGGAATATCTGAGCTTGAACAGATATCCGGGTTCAAATCCCGGCAACGGATTTATGACCGAAAAGAAAAAAAAAGAACCTTGTAATTATAATATTCTTGGTCACTCTCTTGACAGGACTTCTTCATAGTTTGACTGCTAATGTAAATTGAGTCTTAGGGGAATGAATGATAGTGCGTAGAAAATTTTTGGTTTACTCTTTAGTAATCAGGGTGAACGTATCAAAGATGCAAAGGTTCCTAAGTTCTTATTGGTAACCTAAATATTAGTTAAATGATTGGCTATATATTGCTATAGTGATTGTGTGTTTCCTGTTTTCCTCTCCTCATTACAGTACCGTTCTGCCCTTTCTACCTGGAGTGTTTTTTTTCTCAAAAATGATTTTTTTAGCAGCTGTGCAATTGGGTGTTTTGTGTAAGATAGATGTGTCAAAATATAAAATATGAAACATTCTGAGATAGGCATCTCGATCCTATAATTGGGGGATACAATTGTTGTATGCAAACTTATAATAGATTTTACTGCTGGTAATTGGTTTGGGATTTCAGGAAGAATCTCTAATATATCTTACTAGGAGATTGAGTTGTAAGAACTGGTTTTGGAAGAATGTTATTCTATTTGGACTTTTTTGCTCAATGTCAAATATCATGCTATTGAAGCCTAAAGAGTGTACTATTATATTGACTCGTACCTGTGTAATACATTCTCCGGTGTGCCTCTCTGCTTTGCTTCCCCACTGTATATTCTTTGCTGGGGTTGACTATTCTTCTGGTGCACTGAAGCTCCAAAAAGAAAGCCAAAAAGCAAAGAAGAAAGAAAAAAAGAGGGAGAGAAAGGAGAGGGAGAAGACCAATGAAAAGAAGCTTGTGAACTCTCAGCACGAGGAGAACCATATCAAGAGAAAGCGTGAAGAGAAGAAGTTGGATCAGAATTTGTTCAGCCAAAAGACCAGCAATGATGTTATCCAGCAGCTGGAGAGAAGTGGCATTACAGAAGAACATGAGCTTCCATGTTCCATTCAGTATTCCCATGACTCCCCTGAGAGCTCTCAGGACAGCAATAAGAGGAGAAAACTTCTGCCCTCTGATTCCGGTCATAACAAGCATGGTACATTTTAGCTTTTTCTTCAAGTAGTGTTCCCTCTTTTTGAGCTTTGCATAATTTTAAACAATGACACTTATGTTTTCTTCTCTTCTTCATGAAGGAATTATCATTCGCATTAAGTTGCCAACATTGAAGCAAAGAGACTCAAAGCCACCATTACTATCGGTGAGGCAAGAAGATGCACAGCTACCATTGGCATCGTTGAAGAAAAGAGAGCCTAAGCCACTATTACCATCGGTGAGGCAAGAAGATGCACAGCTACCATTGCCATCGTTGAAGCAAAGAGAGTTGAAGCCACGATTACCATCAGTAAGACAAGCAGACGCACAGCTACCATTGCCATTGTTGAAGCAAAGAGAGCCAAAGCCACCATTACCATCGTTGAGGCAAGCAGACACAAAGCTACCATTGCCATCGTTGAAGCAAAGAGAGTTGAAGCCACCATTACCATCATTGAGGCAAGCAGACACAAAGCAACCATTGCTCTCGTTGGAACAAAGAGAGCCAAAGCCACCATTACCATCGTTGAGGCAAGCAGACACAAAGCTACCATTGCCATCGTTGGAGCATAGAGAGCCAAAGCCACCATTACCATTGGTGAGGCAAGCAGACACAAAGCTACCATTGCCATCATTGACAAAAAGAGAGTCGAAACCACCATTACCATCGTTGAGGCAAGCAGATGCACGACTACCAGTGCCATCGTTGAAGCAAAGAGAGCCAAAGCCACCATTACCGTCCGTGAGGCAAGCAGATGCACAGGTACCATTTCCATCGCTGAAGCAAAGAGGTCCAGAGCCACGGGACACTCGAACAGCTGCACAAGTGAATGTGGTAGTCAACAACAAATCAAAGCAGATAGCTGATGAACGTCCTGCGGTTGATGAACAGCCGTGTTTTTCAGGCAGGGCTGTGGAAACTGGTCTTGATCGAGAAGCAGCTGCACCTTTGCATAGAACTACCAGTTCGAAAAGGATTGGCAGCAGAACACGGCAACAGGAAAAGTTTGATGAATTAATAGTGAATTGGAATCCATCGCCATTGCAGTTGGAGTTGGAGTCTTCAGACGCAGGCGGCGACGACTGGTTGTTTGGGGCTCCAAAGCAGCGGGGCGCCAGTTCGTTTGCTGCTGAGAGCAAATCCAGCAATGGAAGTGGAAGTAATGCCATTTCTTCTCCGCAGCCCCGAGCCCGCTACTTGCCTGAATTCGACATGTATCAGCTGCCTTATACAGTCCCGTTTTAAATTCAAGGGACATGAATCGATGCAGTCAGAAACATGTTCTGTAGCCTAGCCAACATTTTAAAAGATCGGGAGAACATGCTGCATTGTAAGGCCGAGCAAAAAAGGTGTCGTCTATTTTCTTTGGGATTGGCTGGATGCTTGCAGTTCCCTTCAGAGTTCTTGTCCTGATCCAAAATGTTTGGACCCCTGCCTAACCGCAAACGGGTTTTGATCGAGGAGGAAGATGAATTCGTGTATGTATTCTTATCCTCTTAGGCAACGAGTACGGATGATGGCGTCGAGTGATCAACACTTTTGTGGTTTACATTTCAATAGTTATTATTTCTTTTGACCTCTTTTTCTCGTACTAATAAAAATCTCTCGCTTTATGCTTTCACCGGCATGCTGATGCGCACGCACAAATCCACAATATATATACATATATAATAGATTTATGTTTGTATATAGCAACTAATTAAAGCTCGAAGAACGGCTCCATCGACTTCGCAGGTACGCCTCCCAGGAGCCACAGTGACTCTGCTCGACGCTGGCGACGGATGCATCGTCGTCCACGTCAAGCAATGCGAGGCTCGGAGTCGGATAGGCTTCGTCGTCTGGACAATCTACCACCTCCGACATCCCATCCGCTTGGCTGCTTATCCATGTCTCCATGTCCTCTTCCCCTTTCAACAGGCTGCAAATCTATAACCCACAACAAATGGTCATCAGCAGATCCAGTTCCTAACCAAAAAAAGTATTATGGTTCACTTGCCTTGTCGATTTGAGGTCGGATACGAGGTACCCTCGTGATACAAAGAGATGCAGCTAATATCATTCTGCTCATCTCACCTTTATCATGATTCGTACCGAGATTGGGATCCAGCAGATCTATGAGCTCCCCTCTCTCCAGAATTCGCGTCGCCTGGAAACATTTGCGTGCTTGGTTAGCAATCGAGACATGCAATGGTATCGAGGGGGAGAAGGTACTTACCCACATCACCAAACTTTCTTCGCCTTTAGGATTCCCATCATCTATCGGCTTTCTTCCTGTTAACAGCTCCAATAGAACCACGCCGAAGGCATAGACGTCATTCTTGTTGCTGACCTTCCCATACATGAGGTACTCGGGTGCAAGGTATCTGCAAAGCGATCATCTCATTTACAACTCAAGCATGCATTTGTCGTTGTAATTTTGGCACACGGCTGAGATCGAAAGGAACTCACCCAAAGGTCCCAACAACATCACTTTGTGTCAGGTTGGTCGCGGCTGTCGGCGCCCACATAGCTAACCCAAAATCCGATAACTGTTGCGCAGGCTTTGTCAGTACAAGAATTTGGAGCTGCAAACACGATGACCAACATTACCTGAGGCTCAAATTCGTCATTGAGAAGAATGTTGGAAGACTTGACGTCTCTGTGGATCACTGGTCGACGACAGCCATGGTGAAGGTAGCTGAGAGCCTCAGCAATCTCCGTCGCCACTCTAAATCTCCTGTCCCACGGGAGCAGATGCTTCACCTTGTCACCTGTGTTTCGTCTAATGCACATCAGCAGAAGAAATCCATGAAGCCGTAACACGCGAACTGTGGTAACTTAACCGTGTAGATTTTGCTCCAAGCTTCCATTGGGGAAGTATCTGTACACAGAAATGAGAGCGTGCTCCCCAACGCAGATGCCCAGTAATGGAACCACGCGCAGGTGCCTCAGCTTGGTGATGATATCGACCTCCGAAAGGAAATCTTTTGATGCTTCTGCGGATAGCTTTGACAACTTTATAGCAACCTGCTGTCCATTCCCAAGCCGGCCTCTGTACACTCGGCTGCTTCCTCCATTCCCAATCAAATTCTCTGCAACAATTTGATGTTTACTCACCGATCGCACATCTTAGATAAGGATGTCTGTGCTTTAGAAGGAGAACCTGAAGAGAACCGATTCGTTGAACTCTGGAGCTCCTCATACTGAAACCATCTGCAGCTCGAGTTGCTGCCACTGAGAACCGTGTTCAACTCCTCGATTAGCAGCAACAATGGTTGAGCCGACGACAGAGTTCGAGCCGGTAAGTTCATCACCCGCCGGACAAGCGACAGTCTCCAAGCACGGTTGGCCCGCTTCACCTCGATGCTTCTTAGTGCTGCTTTCTTCTTCAGCAGAGGACACCCGAACACCGGCTCCGGCAGCTGTCTCATCAGCACCGTAACAGAGCTCAGAACCGCTTCCACCTTTTCCCCTTTGACATGGTTGCTGTCAGATGATCTCGAGGCCTCTACAACAGTCTTCTCCTCATGCTTCCGTATCGCGAGTGCTTCAGATGGATACAGAAGATTCCGTAGACTTTGACGGCGTTGTAATTCTTGAGAGACAACACTCCATGAGTTCCGAATCCAGCGAGAGATTTCGTTAGGACAGAGAATCTGGAGGAACTCACCTGGAGATGGCTTGGCAGCTCCTCTTTCGAAGACGACATTTCCTTTTCGAACGGCGATCAAGGCAGTGGTCGGAGGGAGATTCTTAGCACAATACTTGGCAAGTGGAGCTGAGCGACTGAAGGAAACTGTATCAGATTTCCACAGAGAAGGAGAGCAAACAGAACAATGAGTTCCACAACAGAGGCTTTCTATCACCTACAAAAATGAGCTCTTCTTCTTCATTCCAACCACCACTTTGATGGCTGCACATTGCTTGGCCTCCTTCACCAGCGCTCTCCTAATAGAACTTCCCCGAGCGATCTTTCCCACAAGAACAACCTGGAGGCCACGCATCGGTAAAAGATCACGCTATTTCCTCGTCGAATTCATGATGAGAATGCCCACAAACTCACCTGCTTGAGACTGCAAATGCCTTGATAGGATGCCAGATGGTCATCCAACGTGCTTGCCAAAGACAGTGTGGTCGTTTTCTTCAGATCTGAAAGAGAAGCTCGTCATCGGCAAGCAATCAAAGACAAGGTGTGCTCGTCAGATCGAAGTACCTGAATCACGGCAGACATGGACGGCCATGACACGGTCTCCTTGCTCGGCGACTTTGTGGATTGCCCAGTCGAGCAATTCCTTGCCCTTGGCGTTCATCTGAAGACCCACCATTATACACCGGGATTCCCCCTGCTTCTCTCCCTCGAGCACGGCCATGCGCTGCCTTCCAATTGGATTCCCAGAAAGCACTCTTTCAGATGGTTCAATGTATGCCGCAAAAATATGGAAGAAAGAGCAGAGGCCACCAGTCTCTCCCTCAACCTATTTGTCGCATCCCAGGATGAGCGTTCCCTTCGACATATGGATCTACCGCCACACGATGATGACGACGGAGCTTAGTTGAGCCGCAGTTTTCTAGTACCGGAAAGGAAAAGGAGATTTAGGAGAGATCAAGAAAGAATTAGGAAGCGAGTACAGAAGCAGCCATTGGACAACAACCAAAAAAGGACAGGAGGAGGAGGAGGAGAAGAAGAAGAAACAGAGTGCCCCCGCGACTTGAGGACGATCACCAGACTCCAACGTAAGAGAGAGAGAGAGAGAGAGAGAGAGAGAGAGAGAGCGCGCGCTTCGGTTGAGAGTACCCGCCACCTTTGTCGCGGGAAACACGAGATGACCGGCCACCCATAGCGACCAATACAACGGATAGATGCGGCAATAACGTGCAGGAGAGGTATTACGGTGATGGGAGCTGCTTAACTGCAGCTAAACGCCTATTGGATATAAACTGTCCGATTGCTTGACGCTGATATATGTTGCTTTATATTATTAGGTGGGTAACAGAAGAACTAAAATTGACAACAATATATATATATATATATATATATATATATATATATATATATATATATATATATATATATATATATATATATATATATATATATAATATTTAAAGATAAAATTACATATCCTTCTTAAACTCTTCTTAAATTATATATATATATATATATATATATATATATATATATATATATATAGAAAGGTTAACATCAACTAACTCGTCTTTTAGAAAAAAATATATTATCCTTTTTGAAAGAATATTTTATAATAATATAATAAAAATATATAATAATCGAAGGAATGTTTTTTTTAATAAGATATTCATTTTTCTTCCTTTAAAATATATTTATATGAATTGAATACAAATAATATACGGATATATCATTCTTCATTTAATAGGAATAAATGTCAATTATAATTATTTGACAGATTGATATGATCTGACTCACTTTTTGGAAGAGACAACATCGTAGGTTCTCCTCACCAAACGAAAGATCTTGATGAGCTTGTTCGTATATTCGATTTTAATGTGTATACGTTTTACAAAAAAAATAGCTTCAATGGTGTATGTTCATCAACATGCCTATGATACTTAAGTTATCATTAATTTTCTATGAAAAAATATCTACATGGGAGAATAATTATATCATATTTAGTGAGGTTTATTTTTATAATATTATAGTCCTATCATATATAATTAGAAGGTTATCGGGTCTGATTCTAAGAATATTTCATTACAACTTGATAGCGAGTTAGTGTAGAATATTCATCATATGAATTATTATCCTCATTGAATATTATATTTGTTGGCCTCAAAAAATTAAATTGGTAAGATATCGTGTACACTTTTTTTTGGGTTAATTATAGGTCATCCCATGTAATTAACTATCATTAGTATTTCAATCCTTATACTTTCAAAAGTTATATTGAGATTCTTAAATTTATGAAAATAAAATATTTAAATATGTTTCTTCTTACGTCATCATTTTTGTTAATGGAAATATGGTAAGAATTATCACTGAGTACATATTGATTCTATCTTACTTCGATTTATTATTTAGCACGTTTAGTATTTTTATCAGCATAACCGACGACACGAGGAGAAATAAAATTAAATGTTCTATTTTTATAAGTATATGAATCATAATATAATCTTTGAAAATATAAGAATTAGAATGCTGAAAGTAACTCACTATAGAAAATTGGTGAGAAAGTTTATGGTGGGCGCAATTGTTGGTGTAGGCGGCGAGGATGGAGTAATGATGTCGGATGGAAGAGGCATTTTAGCGTAACCTTTTAATTAGCTTCATCACATCAATGCAGAATTGAACTACACGACAGGAAACGTACTGCAGTGAGATCGAAGCAGACGCCTAAAGCTTAACAATGGTGTATGTATGTATTTTGTATGTGATGTATTTATATGCTTATAGATGTCATATGGCTGTAAGTTTACAGCGTGAAGGAAGTAGAAACAAAGTGAAAGCTTGAAGTATGAATGGATCTATGTGTATATATCATGCTTTCTTGTGAGGATCACGGCATATCTTGGGATCACTTGAACTTGTAGATTGGAGCTAAGCTGAGAGATCATTAGAAGTCAAGCGACAATCCCGTGTGCATGAAGTAGAAATTTAATGATAATTAATTAAATGTCAATAAGAAAAATAAATTTGATTTTAATCTTCATATCTATTAATGATAAAGATGTATCTTTGTAATGGACAGATATTAATTCTGAATTAATGTTTATGCACCTCACTCACAGTGTACTATAATATTTGGCTCTTAGTAAAAGGGTAAGAAAGATAAATCAGAATTTTGTTTGTCTGAGTTATTTATTGATGTATAAGGTTTTTTTTAATTAAATTTTATTTTATAAAAAAATCATTAGATCAAAAGATCATGGGATTATAGTTTTTACACATGAAACATGAATATAGCACTAAACCAAATGCAGTTTTAAGAAACATGAGTAGATTACATGTGTTAGATTAGATTATGTGGGAGAACGAGAGTCTAATTCTCCTTATATATTGATAATAATTTTTTGGATCTAAAGACGATGATTGAGATTTTTTTTATGACATCGAAATGTACGTATCGTAAAAATTAATATAATATTATTTGATTTTAATCTTAGCATAAAAATTTTTTATATCATATATATTTTATGTTAAGTCCAAGAAAGATTATGAAGTGCATAGCATAAGAAAAACTGATGCCCTCTTGATGTTCTACAAGATTACGAAGCTGGAAGGTGTTAGCGATCCCAACAATAAGAGTCATAGTTTTTCTCTTTCCTTTCTCGATCTAAAAGATAAGTGCGGACTGACTCGAAGCTGATATTTAGAAGTATAATCTCAGCTCACACTTTCACAGAAAAGAAAAGCCCTCACAAAAAAATTTCCCTCTCCTCTTTAGTAGTGATGTGATACTTTTCAGCAAACAAAGTATCCATAACTATACATTATACTTCTTCATCTTCCCTCCGGCGAAGAAGCAAGAGAGTAGAATCCGAAAAGAAAAGGTAAAAGAAAGTGCATGAGTACATGATCTTTAGAGAGGGAGTAATTGTTATGCATCAGCAACGGGTGGCTGTGTCTCTGTGGCTGCTAAGGAGGAAACTTGGCAAAGGTAGGTTGCTGGGAGGTGGTGAGAGGGAATAAATCGACTCAGCCACCTCTTCTCCTTCCTCGTTGTTAACCGCAGTTACCTTCTCTACTGTCATCTTACGCTCTCCTTTGGGCTCGCGGAATTTGTGAGCAGCCTTCGGCGGTGGCTCCTTTCCTGTTATCTTCACGGAAGGCTTCGGCTTCATCCTGTGATCTCTCGACCTATACATGCCAGTATCGCTGTTCGTTTTGCTTAGCTTCAGTCCCGGAGTTGGTGGTGGAAGGGGGAGAAGAGGAGGTTGACGGAGTGGAAGAGGCCGAGGAGGAGGAATTAACGCCCGATCAGTGCAAAATGAAGAAGGAAGAAAGGAGCAAAGCTGTGACCTAAAACCATCATGGTTTGGTGAAAGCTGGCTAAAGAATGGCAAGGAAGAATAAGGGTTCACAGAACTGTGTCTGGATCTCATCACAAATCCTCCTCCGGTATCAGCGAGACCAACCTTTCTTGGACTCAACTGTGATCGATCTACGAGGAAGCTGTCCATGGAGTTCCTCCAAATCAACACAGAACAGTATGATCTCTTCCTACGACAAATAAGATACAAAGAAGGCTTCTTCCTCTCGTGACCTCCTCAACTCTCCTCCGAGCCCCCTACTACAACAGGGACATGGAATTATATGCTCATACCATCTCCTCCCAAACAAGTTTAAATAGGACGAGGAATGATGAGAGGGATATATATCTATATATAGATATGTATTCTCTCTCTTACTTAAGGCCGGCACTCACGTAGGTCAGGGGCGGCAGCCGACCTTTTGGTGTGGACCGTCCGATCATGAAGTGACGGTTCTCAAGCTTCTGATTGGGACAGGCGGAAAGTATCAGTGTGCCATCCGAAACATGTGTTAAGAGAAACAAGCGGAGAAAGAGCGGGTGAGCGCCGACCACTTTACGAGGTCAACCCACGTTTGGATTCTTGTGTTGTTTGATGTCAATGGTGGAGGAGCACGAATCATGACGTGCAGGAGACGTCACCTGGCCAATTGCATTCACAGTGCAATTGATGGATTAACATAAGAATGATGATTTAATTCATATTATTAACCGAGTTATGATATAAAGTTTGATTCTTTCGTCGAAATATACCAAATTCGGAGTTGAGATTAGCATAATGCAGTCGAAAGCAATGGAGATGACGCAACCTTTTGACTCGCGTTGGTTTGGAGGCTCACTCCATCGCAACACGAAGCGGTCGCCCGAATCTCGACGCAATTCCTGCCTTGCAATGGTAATGATGAGGCTTTTGACTCGCGCTGTTTTGGAGGCTCACTCCATCGCGACACGAAGCGGTATCCCGAATCTCAACGCAATTCCTGCCTTAAAAAAAATTTGACTAATTATCTATAAAAGTATTTTTTTTTTTTTTGCTGGTTATTTTTTGTCCACCGTCCTTAGTTTTCAATACTATGAAAGATTGTCTTTTTCTCCTTCTTCTCTTCCATTTTTCAACTGAATCCAAAGGAATATATATATATATATATATATATATATATAACTAATAATAAAAATAAAATAATTAATATTATAAGATATTATAATATAATATTATAAGTCTGTTTAAAAATACTGTATTTAATATTATAATCTTATAGATAGGGGAATTGGGATCAGTTTGTATCATAGTGACAACCAATCTAAATCAGTATATCGATTCATCTTGTGGACCAATCCTTATGGTATAATCACCTACTACTCTAATATTTTCATAAATTATGACAAATAAATAAGGAGTGCCCTTTGGAAAATATGGAAACAAGACACCTATCAAGAAAAACAGAAAAAGATAAGTTTTTATCATAAATTCACCTTAATTAATATTTCTTCTATTCTTAAGTTTTAATTTATCGTACGTATTATTTTTAGTTAGACATTTAAAATATTAGTTATAAAAGTCATATTTTATTATTTTATGTGTCACTATAATGATATTAGGCCTAATTAATATTTAATATTTTTCTATTAGTTGTTTTTTTATTTCTCATTTATTTATTTAATATATTTAAAAGATACTGTTATGCTATGTTTTATTGTATATCTAATAATAATATTTTATTGATTATTTTATCATTATCTTGTTCTTTTTATAATATTTATATTTATATAAATTTTAGAGTGATTTCCAAAAAAAAGTTTTTTTTTCAACTCTTCTCCGCATGTGCCCGATGTTTTTAAATTTTCCAAATGATATTATATTTTTTATAATCTCATCGTTATGTCATTTGTCGCCTCCACCCTGCCACCTTCGTGCCACCACCAATGACGTTGCCCTTGGGATCCCCTAGAGCGTCCTCCTCGCCCCACTACCTCTATCTCTATCTCCACTCTCATCCTCCCCCTCCACTTCCCATTGGATCTCATCATCACTGGCTCCCCATCAAACTAATAACTACTCTTCACCATCATAGTAGAAGTAGCTTGTCACTGTCAATAGATCTCATTATGCACTCTTCAACCATTAGGTTGATACTAAGAGACATGAAAACAAGAGAGACAATAAGAAAATAAGTTATATGAGAGGAGGATGATATTGAGCTTGTTAATGGAGGAGCCGAATCTCGAGGAGATGGAGGGGGAAGACACACACAGAGAGTCGGAGAGTTGATGTGAAGATAGTGGGATAACAAGAATAAGAGAGGGGACCTTAGGGGCAGAGGCGGTGAGTATGATAACGAAAATCACAAGTAGAGGCTGTTGGAGAATAGATGATGATGAATGACATTTATGAGATTATAAAAAAAAATACCATCTTGAAAAATTAAAAGTTAGGATATTTTTTTTGAAAAAAAGAGCTTTTTCAAGAAAATCACCCTTAATTTTATATTTCTATATATATTGTTTAATTTTCCTGATTATTATTATTTTGGACTTGCAATTGAATGGACTTCGAAAACGAAGGAAAAAAAAAAAAGTGAAACCGAAAAAGGAAGACGAAAAGACATTTCTATAAGGCGTCACCAAAGAAGAAGAAAGAAAGAAACAAAACAAAGAACACACATTGATCAACAGCCAAACGGATTCTCCACCCCTCCCGAGGATTAAACCCCTCTTGAATCTAATAGCTCTGATCTCCGATCCCTCATCCGTGCGCCCTCTCTGGTGCCCTCCCAACCCCTGCTCTCGATCGGTCCCTCGCTTAAATCGACGTTCTTGGGTTGCTTCGGGACGGACCTCTTATCCGGGTATTCTCGGCGGGGTAGCGTCGTCGGCGGCGGCTATGGACGTATTGCGGATTTTGTTCGGAATGGAAAGATTAGCGGCGCCGAGGCGCTCGCGTTCTTTCAGGGTTCCAATCTGCCCCCAAGAACGTCTCAACTCAGGTTAGCTCTTCTATTTCTCTTTTTCTGGATATTGGTTGCTTGAGTTCTGTTGGTTCTGGTGAGATTCATGGGAGGGTTTTATTTGGACGGGCTCTGTGATCGGGATCTTGGTTCGGAGTCCCTATTTGATTGGAATCCATCTATCGGTACCTCTACCTGATCATGTAACTTATATATCTGTTGTTGGTTAGGTTTATAGCTTGATGAGTTGATGGTAAACCAAGATGCAAACTAATAATCTTGGAACACCACAGATCTTTCTTTACTTTAATGGTCTTCAATATAATTGATTTGAAGAAGCATTCAGTATTTTGCTGTTAAATGTAATACAACGCTCGTCTCTTTGATGATAGCAGATAGCTGTAAGCCTGTAACAAAATTCAAGTAATTTGATTCTTTGATCATCTACATCCTTCAGTAATCTTGATATATCTGGTAATAGCATTTAAATTTTTTTTTCACCAGATGCACCGGACCTTTCTCAGCAGTTGGTATTTTGCATCATATATGACATCTGCTGAGTTGGTCTCTGGCTTTGCTAAGTTGGGCTCTTATTTATCATTTTCTGGGTTTCTTACATCCATGAAGCCACAGAAAGCATAGAAAACACTTAAGCCAGTTAATATTATTATACTGACATTAAGAGATGCAACTGCTGGTTGCTATAGGGCTTTTGCATCTCCAAACAAGCATCTTTTTACTTACTGATTTTGGTTCCTTCTGCAGGGCCAAGAGAACACTAGTACGAACTAGCAACCACTGTAAGTGGTAGACATAAGACGAGGATTAGGCAAGGTAATTACTGAGTTGATTTGATTCAAAAAGCCCAACTGATTAGCTGGCTTGGGTACGAGTAGTTCTGGGTCCAGTGGGGTTGGCATGAGCTTATTTATCATAGGCATTTTGACCCTGGCGCAAACTCGACCTGACCGGAAGTGGGTTAGATCTTTTGACTGTACCTGATGGATCAAGGTGATTGTTCGACCCAACTTAACCTTCCTAGTCAGTTGGCCCACACATTGAGGTACAGGGGAGTGCAAAAGGCAGAAGCTCCTCTTTCTCCAGTCTCCACCAAGACATGAAAGAGGACACTCCATAGCTTCCCCAAGTACACACTATTCTCAACCGCTACTCTTAAAATGCCAACCCATCCCTCTCCGGATGTAGCACATGTCACTGATGGTTTTAGCACATGACATCGTTGGCCTTTTGGAGCTGCATGCTACCATAAATGGAGTTGTTATGATGATTTTCAAACTTATAAGTCCTGAACATTCGAAGGCGGTAGCCACGGTGAGAGGATATAGGAAGAGAGAATAAGGTAGAGACCTAGAGGCCAGCAATGGGAGTCAATGGATAGGAAGAAATAGATCGTGGAGAAGGGAGAGGCAGCATAGGTGTTCAAGGATTCTAGTGTTTGAAGCAAGTGAATGACAAGTAACAACAACCCGGCTATTTAAATTATCCTGTGGTTTAGAGTTTTGGGCTCAACCATATAAGCTGTGGGCCTGTGTTCTGAATGAACTGCTTTTGAACCAGCCCATGGTGCTTGGACAGGTTAAGGGCCATCATGACGCGATGGGTTAAGGTAGCATGACCTGAACCCAACCTGACTCAGCAAGGTCATATAACTTTGACTTGAACAGAACCAGTGAAACCAGTTGGTCAGTCTAAATATTTCAGGAACAGATATTGTCTGTTGACCTGACAGGGTCTGTTTGAAATCAACTTCAGAGTGACCTTAATTTCAAGATATTCTTTGTGTACAATTTGCTTAGTTTTTGAGAGGATAATTTTTGATGAATTTGATTACCTTCATTGATGGCAATATGTGTTTGGTTTGGAACATGGATGCCTTACACTTTAGATAGTAAACAACTCCTTTTGTCGTATATAAATATGCTGTTATAGAGGGACGTACATTAATTCGCTGAAAAGTATGTACTATATGGCCCTTTATTTATCTGCTTTACTACTACTGTGTTATTAATCTAATTACCCTAGTGCAAACTGGACCACTGTTCCCAGTACAATAGTTGAATTTTACCCCTTGAATTGCATTGTGTTGCAAGAAGAGTTAGTTTTCATAAAAGGATTCTATAGCTTGTATTTGCCATTATGGTAAGACTACTTTGACCTCTCAGATGGTCAGAGGATTGAGGATTGATAGTTAAGTAGTTAACCTTGAAGCTTAAAGAGATGAGCTTTTCTTATCTAAGTGCCAACTCTGCAGGTCTTTTAGAGACTAAGATTGTTCCCATGTGAAGACAACCCTGTGTCTAGCTTCTAGTGGAGTCTGCACAATAGATCATCTTTTCTAGAGCAGTATACCTCTGAGCCCACACCGGCTGATAGCCGACTTTTAGTTGAATACTATATCACGATGACAAGAATTAGAAATTTATTTAAATCATTCACATTTTATTGCTTATTGGTTTTTTTTTGCTAAACTACATCGGGGACATCCTAAACCTTTTTTATTTGGGCGAGGATTTGGTGATTATATGTCGCAGTCTATTGCTGTTTCATGACTAACTCCCTATCTTAATAATTCATGCATTTGAAATTGTTATTCTGAAGACTATATTTTCTGTGTCGATCATTTTCAAGTTAAGGCTACAGTTCACAAATTGTTGCACATGTTACAAAGGGAACAAAATTATCATGTTCTCCTGCACAATGCTGACTACCACTAAACCAATTTCTGAAGTACCATAAGAACAATAATCTCTTTTTCAGGTTTGAACTATGTCACAACATTGCTTTTAGTACCTGAGAAGGAACTGGCTGAGTTGAATTTTCAGAATGCTACATTCTTTTATTCTCTTATCCTGGTTCCAAAGTCACTTCCGATGGCTGAAGTATGTCCTATTCCGAAACACAACATGAACTGACAATTGACTGATTTGCGTGTAGAAGTTCAGCATGTTTGTTTGTCCATATCATAATGATAACAAGCATCAAACATGATGCCAAAATCTCTTTTTAGCTTCTCCTTGACCTGAAAATTATGTTATGTTCTAAGAAACTAACTCTGCTATATTTCAAGAGAAGCATCCACTTGAGCCTGTAGGATGTAGCTTCTTGTATTTAGGGAATTGGTCATGATGGCTTGTTAATGTTATCTTATGGATCATCACCCATAATATTGCAGGTAGCTTTTGTGATCTCATGGTCAAACACGTTGCAGTTTAAATTTAGAGGTATGTACCTGTGTAATTTCTTGGCTAAGTATTTATTTGTATGTGTCAAATTGAACCATCGTGCTTACAAATTTCACTTTTGTGGCCATGAATTACAAATAGCAAGGTACTGGACTGGAGGTTATGCTTCCGAATGTTTGGATATGTTCATAAAGGGACTACTGCAGGCCATCTGTATATGCTTCTCACTGTGTTATATAAGGCCGGCATCAACTTGCTGATAGGTATTGTACGAAGTGTATGCCTACTTATTAAAATAATACATATCAAGAAGTTCTAATTACAGGAATCACAAAGGAAAAACACCATCCAATAATTATAAGTTCCTACATTCACTTGGAGGAATAAGGCAAACCAATTGATAAATTTCATGTTGCAGATAAAACATTGAACTGGTCATCTGATCCATATAATTTGAGATGCTTCACCATTAACAGCGTGAGAACAATATAATTAAGAATGTAGAAGTTTCTTGCACTCTTTGGTCCAAATGCATCAGTGGCACCTCAGGTGGCATGGCTGGTTTGGCCCACAGCAGCTTGAGGCTGCTGCAGATGATGGAGGCAAAGATGGAGCGTCATACGAGGTTTGGCCCACAGCTGAATGTATTTGTGTTGTCATTTTCTTTCTTTTCTGTGGTCATGCCAGTAGAGTGTTTCTTGGAGTAAGCAGAGATCCATGGCATACATGGATACTGATGCAAATCCCAATGATTGGTCTGTGGCCTCAGATGATGGTATGGACTTCCCCATGAATGCTTACCTTGCTACACATTTAGTGTTTACTTTTTCTGCTAACTTTAAGATGCGACAGGCTTGATGGTTCTGTAATCCTATCATGCTTGGTCAGCTAAGCCTGCTACGTAGATACGAACACTGTACCAATAAACATGCCAACCATTGATTTACAGAAGAGAAGTAGATTTGGTTTATACAGGTATTGGAGGCTACCCGTCTCAAATGTTGTAGAATTTTAAGCAGTAAAAAGCTTATTGATATATTTCGTGCTGTTTTTCTCTGAGATATGATAACACGTTTGATGCTCTAATCACACAGATGTTTATGCTGTTTATGTTACTGGTGAAATCTCTACATAGGCAGTCTGACGAAGCTTATATAGCTCTAAGTCCAATAGAGAGGAGCAGACTGTTGCTAAATATTATGGAATTGAGAGTCTCATCAAAAGCACTATAAGCCACTATAAGCATCGATCAAGCCACTGCTGTTGTTGCCCAACTCTGATCATAAATTTTAGGTGTGGATACACAGGAGTATGTCATTTGGTTATATCCATTGGCTTCCATTCTCTTATTTGTTTGCTGAATTCTGCTTGGGAACAAGAAGTAAAAGAAAACAAGTTTAGAAGGACTCATTGCAGCTCTGATTTGTGGGAAAACTCATGTAGTCAAATGCTTAGACACTGGAGTCGAATTGTTGGCTGGAGGGATCCTAACGAGGACACAGCTCCTCGAACGAGTGAGAAAAAAAAAAGGTCAGCAGGATTATCTTGTTGCTGTGCATTTTATTTAATATTTACAACATAGCAAGAGATTTTTTATATATGAAATTACAGGAATCATTCCCTTTCAAAGGTTGAAAAGATATGTTCCAATCTATTTTTCAAAGTTTCTTCTTGGTATGGCTAATTTCGTAATTTTATTCACTCTTAAATACAATGTTTTGCATGGCATTTGGTTTTTGATGGATAATTTTGAGGCTTATACTGTTAAAGAGAGGGGAATAGACATTTGGTGTTTGTTGGATAATTTTGAGGCTTACACCGTTAAGAGAGGGGAGGGAATCAATAGAGTGGTGAATTGGTTGGCCAAAACATGTTTTTGGGAGGGGGAGTGGTGATCTTATAATTGCCTTCTTTTAAGTAATAAATCTTTCCTTTTGTGATTAATAAAAAAACTATTGGTCTTACAATGTATGCCGGAAGGGGGGGGGAGGCAGAGCCGGGAGTCACTTCGTCCTTTCGCGTTGGGTTCTTACAAAATAGGTCGAAGTCGGAAGGGAGATTTTCGATTTGATCCCTCTGAAGCTCAAGTCAGTGTTGGGTGATGTTAGGGAGAGCTTGAGGGTTTTTTGTTCCCCCTAGATGCTAGTCAGAAGGTTGGCTTTTGTACTTGTGGACGAAGGTCGGTCGTACATGGTTTGTTAATGATCGTTGGCTCCTTGGACAGTCGGTTTGTATCTTTCGTGCGGACTATCACGGACTTAGCTGGTTTTGCTTAAGTCGTGTAGCACCCTTGCGTGTTCGTCCGCAAAGGTCAACCTCCCATGGTCCCTTAAGACATACAAAAGAGAAAACAGGTTAGAGAAAATACTTCACTCGGGATCCACAAACAAACATTTTCGAAAACACTTCATAGACAATGCAAATTACAAACAGATTTTACAAGCTTTGAATGGTTGCACAACAAAGGGTCAAAATGATCTACTACATACCGAGTATCTCTTATAAGTGTCCACATGACACAACCTTTATTTACAAGCCTAAGAAGGCCACCAAATCCAACTAAAATGAGGTTGTTAAACCTTTGACTGTTCCTCTACATGTTGTGCAAAGCATAAACAAACAGAAAGACACGGACATACATAAGTATTACATCAAACATCCTGTTTAGAACTTTGTCCGTGATAGGATAACAACAGATGTCCGTGCACTAAACGACATCGTTCTGAGCTTTTCGAGGTGGCTCTGTACTCTACAACGACATCTTGTATGATCTCGAACGGTACGAGAGCAGGCGACCATCCTATCCGAGTCCGAGATGTCGTATTAACGTAGTGCACCATATCGCCCTTGAGGCTCCACGTTGGCACTGTCGTGGCTGCCAATTGTTACCGCGGGGGTGATACCAAAATATGCCCCATCACTATCGGAAGATTAATGGGCATAAATTAATCATCCAATTCTAGGTAATATTTAAAACTTAGTTATAAATCTCCTGGATCATCACCCCCCAAGATCTCAATGAAGCCCTTAGGATCCTCACATAAGATCGTATCGATTGTATAAATAGAGCTTTCCTTAAAAGGGAGCAAACTTTGGCCGAAACGATTGTATAACATAGTATCGATTGTTCTAAAAAACCAAAGAGAGATGGCAATGATGCCAAGGAGTCTCTCACGGGAAGGTATATTTTCTATAGAGGATCCCTCATCAATCCAAAACTCCTTGAAACAAAAAGTGAAATGCTGAAAACAAAAGTATTTAGTGTCCTAAGGAAGGCTACCCCCACCCATTAGAATTGGGCGAAGTTGTAGTCAAATAGAATGTGAGAAGAAGAGTCCAAGCGTAAGTGGCAAACAAAATATGCATCCCACTGATGATGGATGATATTGGAGATGAAACTAGATGTGGGGAGAAAGATTCCAGGAAAGTTTTCATTAAAAAAAATATTTTGAAGACAATCTTTAACATGATAGCTCTGCCAATGTTCATGGGGGGGGGGGGTGTAGTGTTTGGACAGGTGCCTGTACGCATTGCTGCTATCAGTTTGCATATTATGTTGTTAGCTCATCAATACCCTTTGTTGACAACTTAAAACATTCGAGATTTGCCAATCAAAATATTTTTCGTGGTATAAAAGCATATCATAAACCCAAATCTTGTATCCATCTCTCTTTTCTATTGTCTGATTAATAATATTTATTTTACTTGCACAAAATATTACAAGCACTATCTATGTATATGAATATATATATAATAACTGATGAAATACCTACACAGAGAGTCAATTTGTTACACGGTTACATGTCTAAAAATTATGAAAAATATATATATTTCTTGAAAGCTTTTTTATAGGTGCATAAGAACATGCACAGAGTTGTCCACTGCCTATTTAAGAACTCTCTGCCCAGTTCTTGAGCATGTAACAAGCCGCTTCTTTTTATGATCGAAAAGTATGTATGTGTTTAAATATAAATTGGATTTTACAATCGACTTCATACTTGAACAGGATATTTGCACATTGCATGTATGCTTCTTAGATTATTTATTTGAAAGCATCGCTAGAGGTTTATTATAATAGATTTTTTTTAAAAAATATATTCATTAATTATATTGATGTTATGTAAGATATATATGATAATGTAGTTTTTAATGAGGAGTATGTTCAGTGAGTTTCCTATTAGTATAAGATTTCACCGAAGTTCTATATTAAATCTTTATCTTTCACATTAATAATAGATAAATTTATTAATTATTTATATGATAAACCTTTTTGTGTATGTTATTTGTTGATTTTATCTTGTTTGATGAGAGCGTAAGTATAATTAATTATAAACTTAAGTTATGGAGATAATCTTTAGAAACTAAAGATTTTAGATTAAGTAGAACTAAAATCGAATATATGTCGTGAGATATAATTTTAATAATTTTAGAAATAGATAAAAGAATATAATTAAGTTGAATAGATAAGAAGTCATCTTAAATAAAAGTTTTAGGTATCTTGAATCAATTATTCAATAAGATAGAGAGAACAATGAATATATTATTCATAAAGTAAAAATAAGATGATTAAAATGGTAAGGTATCACATATGATCATTTCACACCCACAATACATTTATCTATGGATCGTTCGTCATTTTTATTTGCTTATACATATTTTTAGCAGTATATTTTTTCTTATTTTTATGTGTTTTTATCTTAAAACTATAAGCAAGAATAATTTGCAAGACTATATAGTGATCGCTCATCAGAATAGGCAAAACTACTCTAAAATGATTTATTTTTCATGTGACATAGCTTATTTTCTACAAGCTATAACATGGTGGAAAATGTCAGCCATCTTAGTACTCTAGAACCACCTAGGTGGCACAGGATTGACAAGGGTATGGGGTAGTTCGGGGCCTTCGGGCATTGATTGTATTCATATACCCGACGAGCAATCATTTGTGGACTTACAACTATTGATTTATCTTTTAAAGTTTTTATTTTTTTCTTCCTCTCTTATCTCCTTTGTGCACCTAGTGTTTACTAAATTGCTTGTAAAGCTGCCCTCTTTACAAGACATTGGGCCTTGTTCATCGCTCGTTTTTGGAACTAATCAATTTGCTCTTTTACAGGTTTTTCAGGACTTGAGCGAGGTTGCAACTAATCTGACCCTTTGTGGACATATAATGTAAAGGTGCCTTATAACTTAGATAATTTCAGCTAAGTCCATGATATTGGAGTATTAAAGCGGGCAAGCAGTTCAAGCAAATAATTAAAATTTATAATCTCATCATGGCAAAATGAGCACGATGGTGGATTGAGCAAGACGAGGTAAGCCGAATCATTATCCCAAGTAACCACCGGTGGGTTGCAAGTACAAACTCGCTCTCAAGTTGTTAGAGCTACTCAAGAGGAGCACAACAGTAAAAATAACGAGTGTGAGGTTAGATACTCTTTGCGAGCAGAGGAAATGCAATCTAAAAAGCCAACTGAAAAGAGAAGCCATAAGAAGAGGCTTACAACTATGGAAACCCACCTTGATATTTTAGAAGTGAGTCTAAAAGTACTCTACTAAGGCCAAAGGTTTTTTTAGATAGAGAACTTGCAAGAGGAGGCAGACTCGCTTATTGACAAGGTTGAACCCGAAGTAGATCGATTGACGAAAGACACCAAAGACTCTGTGCAACACTTACACAAAGTTGTGGTAGAACTCACATCCAGGATTTCATTATTCAAGGGGGCTCTTAATGCGG
The DNA here is from genome assembly GCF_036884655.1 of Musa acuminata AAA Group. Lineage (NCBI taxonomy): Eukaryota > Viridiplantae > Streptophyta > Magnoliopsida > Zingiberales > Musaceae > Musa > Musa acuminata. Next base: position 39,246,748 of record NC_088342.1, read on the forward strand.
GAGGGAGCAACAACCATATTGCTTCACCACAAAACTTAATGACACCCAAGTTGCATTGCTACGAGGGTGTCAGGGATGCGAAAGAGTTCAAGAATTTTTTTTAACATAAAATAGAAGTTTCGATTTTGAAGAAACTAAAGTTTTGATAGCAACCATATATCTGAATGGGAATATAAAACTTTGATAGAGAACACATTGGGAAGAGATCCAACAAGGCTAGTGTTGAGTGAATATGGGAGGACTTGAAGGCGATAAAGCGAAGACTACCTATATGACCAAGTACGGAGCATTTGAGATATTGGTGATGCCTTTCGGTTTAACTAATGCTCCGATCACTTTCTACACTCTCATGAACTAATTATTCAAAAAGTATTTGGACAAGTTTATGATCGTCTACTTAAATGATATCATTGTCTACAACCAAACGATCGAGGAACATATTCATGAAAAGGAAGAAATGGTACATTCGAATAGTTTTTAAGATTATAAGGGAGAACACTTTGTTCATGAAAAGGAAGAAGTACTACTTTGCTCAAATGAAGATTTTCTTCTTAGGGCATCGAATTAGTGACTGATCCATTTAGATAGACAAATTAAAGGTACAGGCTGCGCAGAGTGGCGAACACCAAAGAAAGCCCTAGAGCTAAGATTCTTCCTTGGTTTCGTTAACTATTATCGACACTTTATAGTTGGATACTTGAAGCGTGTAACTCTGCTGACAAAGTTACTAAAGAAGGAGCATCCTTAGTGATGGTCAGATAAATATAAAGCAACATTCCAAGACCTACTGTGTTAGAAGAACCAATACTCCAATAATTAGACTATGGGAAGTCTTCCGAAGTTTATACAGATGCTTTAGACTTTGCTATTGAAGGAGTACTTATGCGGGAGGGTTACTTGGTGGCATACAAGAGCTACAAGCTCAATGAGATCGAGTAGTGATTTTCGATATACGAGAAGGAGATAACAGCGGTGGTTCACTGCCTATGAGTATATCAACACTGCCTTCTCAGAATGCAATTTGTGCTAAGAATGGATAATATCATGTTAAGTTACTTCTAAACTCAAAAGAAATTCTGCTCAAAACAAGCATAATAGTAGGACTTCCTAGCTGAATTTGATATAGTAGTAAAGTATAAGCCCGTAAGAGTAAATGTCATGATTGATGCATTAAGTAAGAAAGTGGAGTTGATGAATGCTATACAATTAGAAGGCGGAGGTCAAGTAAGTTAGCTGCACTCTAGTTTCCTTTCCAGGATTAGGAATGGAATGTAAAATGATCCCCAGACAATAACCTTGATGCAACTAATCAAAAAAGGCAAGTCACGATGATTTTGGATCCAAGAAGGACTCGTCTAAACTAAAGGGAATAGAGTTTATATTTCCGAGTAGACAATTTAAAGCGTAAACTCTTGAAAGAGCATCACGTTTCCTTATGGGTAGGACAACTAGGTATTCACCAAATGTTAGCTCTCATACAAAGGGTCTTCTTTTAGCCAAAGATGGAGAGTAATATAGAGAAATATGTTTGGACGTTCCTTACTTACCAACAAGATAACGTAGAGCAACAGAAGCCGATGAGACTTTTAAAGCTATTGTCCATACCAAAAAAAGTCATGGGAGAGCATCTCCTTGGACTTTATATCAATCTTGTCGATGATAGGGAGACTTGGATTGATATTCATGATGGTCGATCAATTTTTAAAGTATGTAACATTTATTGTCGCACCCCTACTCTGCTTAGCAAATGAGATAACTAAGTTGATGATAAAGAAGGTGATGAGGCATTAAGTAGCCCCACACAATATTATCAATGATCAAGACGTGTGATTCTTAAGATAATTATGGATCGAGCTATTTAAATTATAGGGATCTAAGTTATATTTCTCCACAAGCGTCCACCCTCAAATAGATGGCCATACTAAAAGAATAAAATTGCTCCTTGAGTAATATCTTTGGCACCATGTTAGTGCCAACCAATGGAATTGGGTGAAATTGTTAGATATAGACTAATTCTCCTATAATTTACAGTGGAGCTCTGTGTTAAACAAGAGCCCCTTTGAGATCATTACTAGATAGCAACCGTTACCTCCTCAAAACTTGGTGATCAGTTATACTTGGAGTAGCCCATCATCGTATCACTTTGTAAAAGAATGACACTGAAACGTAGATATTGCTCGGGTATGCTTGGAGAAGGCTACCAAAAATATGAAGAAGTTGGCAGATCTAGGAAGGTGATCACAGGAGTTTAAAGTCGGTGACTTAGTGCTAGTGAGTCTCCAACCAGCATCACTCTAGTTCTTTAGGCATAAAGTGTACTAGGGATTGATGCGCAAGTATGAAGGTCCTTCTCAATTATCAGCAGAGTAGGCATTGTCTCATACAAATTACAACTACCGATGTAACTCAAAATTTATAATGTCCTTCACGTGAGCAATTTGAAAGCATAACACTCAAATCCACAAGATGCTTCATAAAGTACTCAAGTTCGGATATCCCCCTCTAGAGTCTCCTATGAAAAATGAGTTGAAGTCATTTTACCATATTACAAGACAAAGCTATCTAATGGAGAAGAGCAAATTGAGTACCTAGTGAAGTGATGAAAATTTCTCTGGACAAAAGCCAGTTGGGAGCCTTAAGATGCCTTGCGGCATGAAGAAGTAATCATCAAAGCCTACCAACAAGAGTCATGAATAGTCATTGCGCACTTGCATCACTTTTGTCTATGGCCTGTTCATCGTTTTTATTTGTTTATACATATGTTTGATAATATGTTTTGCCTTGTTTTTATATGTTTTTACTTAAAAAAATTGTGAACAAGAGTAGTTTACATGGCTGCAAAGCAACTACTCACCAGAATGAGCAAAACTATCTTAGAATGGTTTAGTTTTCACATGTCATGACTTATTTTTAACAGGCTATAATGTGATGCGAAACGTCAGCTATCTCAGCACCCTAAAACTACTCAGGTGTCATAGGACTTAATGAGGGTTTGGGATAGTGTTAAGTATTGATTATATTTATAAGTTTGCACGTAAAGCCTATAGGAACTTGTTCGCTAAAGTCCTTATTTTCTCCTTCCTCTTTTTTCTTTCTTGTATACCAAGTGTTTATTGAATTGGTCATAAAATTGCCCTCTTTGTGAGACATCGGGACTTATTCGTCTCTCATTTTCGAAACTAATTCTTTTACAAGTTCTCCAAGACCCGAGTGAGGTTGTAATTAGGCTAACCCTTTATGGATGCGTAACGCAAGAGTATCTTATGACTTAGGCAATTCTAACTCGTGACATCAAAAGTCTTATATGATCATCGGATACATTTGAGATTAAAAAAAATATTTTATAAAATAATTGTGAAACCAATAATATTTTATAGATATGAGTGTTGAGCAATTAATAAATAATATATATAAAAAGTTTATGATGCCAAGATGAGAATATTGAGATGGATGTGCGAAGTTATTGGGTATTGGAGGAAAATGTTGTTGACATCCTTATCAACACAACATGGCCCTGGTTCGTATGTGTGGAGTCATCCTAGATGAAAAGTGCCTTCTCCCGAGTTATCACCTGCATAAAGATCGAAGTCAGGAGAGGCTTCCCGAGCTGGTCTCTCTAACACTTGAAGTTAGACCCGAGGTTAATTTCTCTAGGTCTAAGTTCTCGATTTTCTCTCCTTTTACCAAAAGTTGAGGTTATGTTTTTATACATGACCTTAGATGAAATATTCTAGAAATATTTCGTAGGGGAGGTAGTTCATAACCGACTCGAGTTGCCCCCTAGACTCTCGGGAATATTCCTATGAATATTCTGCAAGAGAGGCAGTTCGTAACCAACCCAAGTTGTCTCTAGACTCCCGAGAATATTCATGTGAATATTTTGTAAGGGATACAGTTTGTAACCGACCCGAGCTGCCCCTTGGACTCTCAAGTATATTCTTATGAATATTTCATAAGGGAGATAGTTAATAATCGACCCGAGCTGCCCCTTAGACTTCTATCCACATAGGCAATGAGTGTAAGTCATCTGGATCTTTTTCCCCATGGGCCTTACATGACGCGTGGTTGGTTGATTATATATTCCCAATCGAGAAAGAAAAAAAAATACTTTTATTCGTGAACAACTATGGGCATGTGCTTTGGAGATCTCTGGATGCGATAGTTAGAAGAGGTAAAATGATTAATATTAATGGTATGAGAAGAAATAGAGAAAAATCTAAAAGAGACATGTGACTTTATCATTGTTATTATAATGTTTAACAAGCATTTCATGACCAAGAAGGATTTTTAAGCGCATATGCAAGTAAGCAAGACTTAGTCAGCGAATGCAAATTATACATCATAGGATTGTAAGGATCCACAAGATTTCATATTTATGCATTGCTCTATGTGACACACACAGTCTTCATCTCAATTTGCATGTTCTTCTGCCATCAAAGTTTGGAACTGGGCAGGCCTACAAAGATAAACTAGCAGTTTAGGAAGAAGCCTACGAATCAGAGGGCAGCAGATAACAAATCCAACTAAAACTCACTCAAATACCAAGTTGTTTGGCGTTGACAATGCTTGGACATGCGGTAGGAGCTGGAGAGTTCTCATCCAAGAATGGTTCAACCCGGTTCGGATCACCCCAAATTGGGTATCCTTTTATCTTTCCCTACTCACATGCAAGCAAGAGGAAAAAAAACAGTCTCTTCAGTTACATTTTTTATTATAAGCATGTGGATCGATAAGTTATTTGAACAAGTATGAAGGAATAAAATACATTTTAGGTCTACTGAACTTGCAACAACATTTATTTGATCAAATAAGAAGAAAGAATATATATTTTAGGTGTATTGAACTTACAAGAACATTTAAAGCAGCAAGTGTTGCCATTCCTTCACGCGTCCACTGAACCGATAATGAAAAGGTTGGATTAGTAGCTAAGACCAAGTTGAGAACAAAGAAAACTGCAATGTATATGTTAATTCTTTCTCTTTGTGTTCTCACCTTGGAGGCAGAGGCAATATGTGGCACAACAACAGCATTCTTCTGTTCAGCAAGTCCAGGTTTCATGAAAGGTTCATCCTGTTGAGAACACATTACTGATCAGTACATTGTGTCATTGTTCTCCAGTGAATTTTAAACATGAAAAGCAGTTAGGATCCATTTTCTCCTCTCTTTTTTCCATCAAAAAATTAGGAATATCATTACCTCGAAAACATCGAGCCCAACTCGGAACATTGGATTTGCCTTCAGATGTTCAACCAAAGCAGCTTCATCAATCACTGGTCCTCTGCTTGCATTCACAAGGATTGCTTCCTGTAATAGACCATTAATTTTAAGAAAATTAAAGACCTGAACTGTGATGTTTCTGTTCATTATATTGATAGAAGAAAGAGCAGGAAGATTCACCTTCTTCATAATGGCCAGACTCTCTTTGTTTACAAGATGATATGTAGTCTTATCCAAAACTGGATGAAGACTTATCTGTAAATTGCATATAATTAATTAATTCAGCTTATTCCAGTAGTAGAGCTAATTTTCTTAAAATTGTGAACAATACAAACTACAGCTTGAACATGTTTCTAATACAGAAATAAGGTAGAATATCTAACCACATCAGCTTCTCTGAGAACTTCCTCCATGGAAGCAGCTCTTTTCCATGTAACAGGTTGTTCACCATTTGCCTCCAAGAACTGTCCATATGCTGAACAGGAGATAACAAAGAACGATGAATGCTTAACTACAAGTTCAACTCATGGGGATGTTATCAAAGAAAGAGGTGCCGATGATAACATGCCTGTGACGAACTTCTCTAGCCGTGTGGCTTGATACAGATCGTAGTATATCAGGTTCATCTTGAAGCCCTCAATCTGTCATTGCCATGTTATATGCTTTTCAAATCAAAACACTTAATGCATATTTTCATTGTTGATGCAATTCAAAACTTCATAATGTAATACTGCACTTTATAATTGATCTTTTCCTTCTGGTACTGTGGCTTTTTATTGAATAGCCTTTATTTTTGCTTTCTAAACAAATCTTGTCCTTGCCTGTGTGTGTAGGATATCATTTGTTTCATTACTTAATAGCACAAAATCAAGTGAAATTTACAGAGAAGCAAAATGGAAATAGTACCATCATCCTGGCATATGCAGAACCAATACGGCCAGCTCCGATTACTCCCACTGTCTGCCCCTTCAGCAAGTTTCCGACGAACCTGTTGGGAGCCATTTGATCAAAAGAAGATATATTTTTCATCGAAGTAGAACATCTGTGGATAATAGAGTTCATTATAACTGCTGAAAAATTAAGAAGAATGACCAAGATCATACAAGTGGGGAAGCCATCCGTCGTACAAGCCCGCCCTCATGAACTGATCTGCTTCCACTATTCTTCTGGCAGCTGCCAGTGAAAGTGAAGCAGCTAATTCAGCCGTTGTTTCTGTAAGAACCCCCTGCGTACACCATATCAATCCCACATGACAGTGAACACAAAGCAAAAGAAAATCTAAAGGATATTATGGTGATTAATATTTAAACGACCAAGTTCTTTGTTACTCCAATCGTGCCTCCAGTATAACCTTTTCTACTAACCAGATCAGAAACAACATGGCCAAGAAGACAAAGACTGTGAAGTCTGTCCATATGAAACTTACTGGGGTGTTCCCGACGGCAATACCGTACTTGTTAGCAGCGTTGATATCGACATTATTGTACCCGACTGCCATGTTGCTGAACGCAGATCCTCCAGCTCTCTTCAGCGCCGAGAACAGCACCTCTCCCCAGTCCTCTGTTAACTGCGGCACAGAGACAGCAGAGCTAACCAAACCACAGAAAGCAGCACAAAGATATCTCCACACGCACACATACATACTACAAGCAACTCTCTACTTGCCTGTCCAATTACTCCGTCGCATCGGTTGCCGATGAGTGCGAGAATGTCCTCCACGGACAGTATAGTTTTCTTCTCAGTGCATATCTACAAGCACAGAGGACAACAGCGAGCTCTGTATCAAGATCAGAACAAGAATCGAGACCTGGGAGGAGGAGGGTTTACCTCGACGCGGCAGTCTTGGTCTGTCAAGAGGCGAATCCAACGAGTTCCGGGCATGGATTTGGTGCTGACAACTCTGTACTTGCCACTGGGATTCCAGACTTCGATCGATATCGGCTTCGCCATCTTCGGTTGAGACTTGAGAAGTGGGGAGAGTGGAACTGCTGCTATATTTTGGCTTCTTAATTATATAGCTCGGTAAGGGGAGGTCTTGAGAATTTGCGATCGAGCTCTTATCTTCTTTTACAAGCTCATCGAGTAATGTTGCTTGGTTCATATCGATTCATGGCCGGATGAACTGATAGGAAGAGGGAGAGAAAGGGCAAACTGCGGGTCCCTCGATGGAAGAAGCTTCGTTCCACTGTTATTTGCACCGCTCGTTCGACGAAGCAAGGCGAGATAAGGGAGCGATGTACCCAAAGTGCCCATGCAAACTCTGGCCAAACGGAATCAGATGGAACCAGGTCTGTCGATCAACGATCTGACGGTAGTAAAGACCCTTGCACGATGGTGCTGACACGATTCTGTTCATAGCCAGTCCGTCGGAAAAATGGTGCAAGCTTTGGTGAATGCCCTCACCTTCGTCTCATGTGGGGGGATCGAACATTAAACTGCATACAGTCAATCTTAAAAGCTTATCTGAATACCACATGACCTGATAATTTGATTCACTGAGTGGGGCAACAACGATGATTTGCCAAGAAAATTAAAGGGAAAGCACATACCAGTCGGTCTTCACCAGCAATAGCGGATTCCATGAACCGATAGTATGTACCAACCAGGCAACTATTTTATATACTAACAAGTTAAACAACTTTTAGTCTTCAAAAGATCGGAGTTTAAACAAAATCTTCAAATGGTAACAAAGAACGAGTACTGTTAAGAATACTATGAAAGAGAATAAACAAATCAAGAAATAAATATCTAGTTGAAGAAGTTTAGAGTGACCATGACCAATTCCATCCTCAGAACCCAAAAAAGAGAATAGTTTAGACCCCTCTTCAAGAAGAAAGAAAAGGTTGGTAGCCAAAAAATAACTGACCAACAGCTCAGAAATGAACTATAGAACCTCATAATTCTAAATTCAATCTGTACTTCCCATTTTTGCTTCTTTTCTTTTCTTTCTTTTAGATTTTTCTGTTGTTTTTTGTTGTTTTGATTTCCTCTTCAAACTGACACAAAAAAAAAAAGTCCTTGCAGAAACATAACCCTCCATCAGACAACCAATAATGCTTATCCATTTGTGAAGAGTAAACTTCAAAACGTGTCACTCCTGGCTAAACTTCTTCCAGAATTGGTCGGATGTGAATCTGCTAGTCCAGTGGCTCGTCTATTGGCATCATTTCGATTTACTGCCATTTGTAACTGATTCCTCAAGTTCCCAGATGCCGATCTACTAAGAACCACCTCACTATAATTTGGTACTCCCGTGTTACCCCGAAGAGTGTTCCCCTCTAGGTCAACAGTTCGCAGGCGTGCTGACAAATTATCAGAGTTCGATGTTCCTGTAGACTGACCGGAAGGCAGAATCCAATTCATCCAGTCATTACGCTTTCTTATTTTCTCACCCTGCAATAACCATGTGCCAAAAAAGATGAGATATAATAGTTGCATCTGCATAAGTCCATGGTGTGTGTCAAAGAGAGTGTAAATCTTCATTAGGCTTGTAAAAAGCAAGAAATGTACAGAATGCAGGCACAGGATGATGTCATGTTTACCAAGTTCATATCTCTCATTCTAGCAGGTTCTTCTACTTTTCTGAAGAAGTGGCTTGAAAGGACAAAATCGGAAAGGTGATTTAAAGATGGTCACAGTGAGCAAGCCCATCATTTATTTGTCTTTCAAAAAGCATTACAAAAGCTGATGGCAAGAAAAATGAAATTTATGTGAGGTACCTGCACTTCCACTTCAGTTGACAACCGCACTGTATCCAATATATAGTCTGTGCTGTTTGTTAATTGCCTGACCTGTAAACAAGTGGAAAAGCAATTTCACATGCTAAGAAAAGAATATTCTAAAAGTTTAATGAGATTAAAAGATTCGAGAAGCCAAAACCCGAAAGATCAAAAGAACCAAAACATAAAGGACATACACAATGCATGAGGCTCCCACCAATGCGGGGTCTGGGGAGGGTTAATATTTGCAACCTTACTTTTAAATATTTAAAGAGGCTATATTTCCGTGACTCGAACCTTGATCTCCCTGGGTCACAAAGGAGTAACTTTACCATTGTACTAAGGCCCACCCTCAAAAGAACCAAAACATCCAGAAAAAAAAATAATAATTAAGATATACAAACTAATACCATGAGCATATCAGTTATTAGGCATTAGTAACATATTATGTCCCTTCTATGATTGTTTTAAGGACCAACCAAATAACATATTGGCAATTTTTAGCTACAAGAGGAAGTTGACAATATTTAGATATATAAAGTAGAGGTTTCAGACATCATTCTTCGTAATAAAGCTTAAGTCAGAAAAAACATATGGTCTACGATTTACAGATCATACAACAGTAGTTTCATGCAAAAACTAGCAAACAAAACAATTCATGACAGACTATTAAATCAAAATTTATTAAAATGACAAAAGACTACCAAGATAATTTCATTAGGATCAAGGGAACCAACATGAGAGCATTTCAAACCATACATAGGAGAATGACTATTTATCAATTAGAGCCACTGTGGACCATAAAAGTTGTGCCTAGCAGATGATACACCGATCACATTGACCAACTGGATTACAAAAATGACTTAGTGATGATTAACCATAAAAGTTGTGCCTAGTACATGATTTGTAGATAACATTGACCAACTGGATCACAAAAATGACTAAATTATCAACAAAGGAAAAACAAAAAAAATGGCACAAATAATTGATTCAGTCTAGTGCACAAGGCTTCCAGCAATCCAGGATATAAAGAGGGTCAATTTATATAAAAGAAGAAATCATAATAAACACCATCTATTGTATCAGGGAGAAAAAATAACCATGGTGTATGCCTTTCACATTGTAAGAATCAGGTACGTCTTCCAAAGAAAGTTACAACTCTGAACAATAACCCAACTTCATAAGCACTTCCGTGACAGAAACCAATATATATAATGGCTTGTTATCTGATCTAATAAGAGCATCATAGTCAAGGACTACTTGAATAATTTTCAAAGTAACTCCCCAGGGAAACCTTGGTAGAAGTATGCTTGATCTTAAGTTCATATGAGTATTAATCAGTAGTTGTTTTGAGTGATAACTTGAGCCATTCACTTAAAATACAAAGACCAGATCCAGTTCTTGCATGAATTGTGGTCTACTCAGAAACAAAAAGGGTACCAATATTAAAATAGCCGTGATGCCAGAATTAAATATTTGCATCAGCAATTATGTTTTCAACAGCAGAACAGTATTATCAAAACCAGTTGTGTCACCCAAAAAAGACCCACACTGGAGGTAGGCTATGACTCAGGTTTGTATATCAGTGGGTGCTCTTTCTTTGTCAAGGCTTCACCCACATAATTTTCAGACTTTGTCAAGTGGTCATAGTGCAGACCTAGTACTATGTATGTAAGGCCAATCACTCCAGTAAAATATATGACTACATGTACATGGTGCAAGAGATGTACACATGGAACAATGGGTGGATCTAGAAAATAATTATGGTCTATGTGTTACACATTGATGAGACTGATGAGATATTGAAATGCCTCAAGTAGTTCCATTTCAGAATTGCAATACAGTTATCATGGTATGTATATAAGGCAAGATGGGCTTACTAATAACCTGCACTTAAATATCCTGGACCATGCAAGTATTGATCCATTGCACCATATTTTTTGGAATATAATAACTTCAAACATCAAATCTCATTCAAATTCCAACAGAAATAAACAAAAAATATTTAGAGTGGCAAAAAAAAAATTTATCAGACCTGGATTGGACAATGATCTGCTCCAAATTCAATCCGATCGACCGATCATACTACTAAAATTCATGGAAAATTAGGGCAGGCTCCACCTAAAGAGAGGACGAATGAAAAGGGAGAAAGAGTGACTAGAGAAAAGAGAGGAACAAAGGCCAGTCAGAGAGGGAGAGAGAGAGGATGGTTGAAGAGAGACACCAGGAGCAAAGGTAAAGAGAGAGGGTAGTTGACGATATAAAATGAGTGGGGGAGAAGGGCTCTGGATAGAGGGAGAAACAATGTTGTCCCTTAGAGAAAGGGAATGAATGATCGGAAAGAAAGAGGGTGGTTGGAGAGTCAGTAACTGAAGATACTTTTTCTTTATCCTCAAAATAATTAAGAAATCAAAATCAAGGTTCGTCGTATCCCCAATACAATATGGGCAATAAGTACTGGTCCACCCAACGATGGGCATGCATCAAGTGGGAGTGTATAAGGTGAAACAATAGAAACTCGACCTTTACCAAGAGATATAGGTCAGTAACGATCAAATTTGTATGAATATGTTTTGTCAAATCATGCGGGTTGAATAATCAATTTGACCGTTGGACCCCTGGTTTAGCCTCTTTCCCCTCTTTTAAAACCCTCTCCCTCCCCTCTTTCACTCCACATACTATTTCTCCCTGATGCAGGAGCAATTTAGTTTATATATTATTTGAATAAATTTTATTAGTTAGAGACATTTTGCATATGACATAAGTTGTCAGATGGAAACATCTACTTAAGGCAAAGAAAAAGAAAGCAAATGCAGAAAAGATGAAAGAAATCAAATTTGTTTTTGATTAAAGATTATGAATCTTAATTGAAGATTTATCTTTGTAAAGATGAAAATCTATCAATCAAGAACATCATCAAGAGAGAAAAATTATTTCTCATACCTTCCTCAAATGAAAGAGGATATCAAATATTTAATTTGATGCAATTGTAATTTTTTATTCTTATATTTTTCTTTTTATTCTTGTACTAGAGCCCATAAAAAAGGGCAAGACCATTGTAATGCAAATCAATCAAACATGAATCAGTGAATTGAGTTCTTTCCCACCTTGTGTGTTTGTGGTGTAAGACCACATTTGTTTTCCGATGGAATGATTCCATCGTCCATGTATGAGACGTGTAGAGGTGCGAGACCTTCATCTTAGAAGTTCGCATATTGAGCCAGAGCAAATCTGGTAGTTACCTTTTTTTTATTATCTTCCACTTATTATCTCTTTTTTCTCTCTTTTTATGATTCTACCATAAAAAAAAAATTGTTGCTTCTCATCCTACATCATTCCCTCTCTTCCTCACTCATTCAAATTACTCCTCAACAATCCAAAAACATTAAATTTGCTATCTCATTCTAAAAACCTATAATTACTAACCATTTATGACTCATTTGCAATTTATTTTTATTGAAATTGAATTGCAATTGCATTAAATTAGGGTTATATAGGTTTTTTTTATAATTTTTCAGCCATTTTCGGCCATTTTTTCCCAATTTTCTGAAAACTGGTACATACCCGTCCAAGCTAGGACAAACACTGCTAGTCAGAATGAGACAGTGATCCTTAACTAAAACATCCTCAATATAAAATAAAGTGATACCTAGTGTAGAGGGTATCTAGTCATTGCTAATCAAATTACGAAAACCAGGATGGTTTTGTTCGACTCAATCAATTCCTGTGAAGCAACAAAAAACCAACCAGGTCAGCTTGAAACTGGTTTTGAGCGAAGCTGATCCGATTAGAGGTCTGTTTCCTGATTTTGCTGGCCTGGCCAGGCCAGTACTAATAACTATGGGGCAAGGTTCTGATAAGTACAAGACAAAGTATAAAAATATATAACAAGATCGCAACAAAGGAAATCAAAAAAATATTCCATGCATTATTGAATGTTCACAGGTCTCATCCATGACTAAAAGATTTAGAAATATCCACATTTACATTCAAACAGGGTCAGAGATACTCTATCCATGTTCATAAAAACTCTAATGTTGCAATAAGGAGCTTAAAGCTTGAAAATGAACTGCTCTGAGAATATAGAGCCAAACTATAAACAAAGGTTAAAGCAATGCCAAAGATGTTGTAAAACGACTTATTGGCCAATGGTACAATCACTTAAACAAGAAATAAGTCTTAAAGTTAAACATGTACTTTATCTAATGATTTCATAGAATAAGTGTACTTACATTGCATTGGAAAAATAAAAAGAATATAAATACCATATAAAGGAAACCAAAGATTATGATAAGCTTACTTAGGCTACAGGAAGATATTAAATTATTAAAGAAATTGAAGGAGAGATTAAACAAAGGGATAAGCCAAGAATGACAAGCTGATAGGCCATGTAAATCATTTTACTTGAATATCTCTCTGATATATTGATCACTTGATGATCCAAGAGTGGTGTTGCTCTAGTGAAGGTTTCTCTTTTCACGTTTTAGGCTTTTTTAGGACAAATTTAGCTAGGTCAACTATTAACAAGTGTGTATGATTGTAGTAGAATTATAATATAAAAATGTGCCATGACTTGAATATATATTTGAACATGTAATTGAACTTATCTTTAATATGAAAGTTCCATTGAGGCCTGCTTATAAATTGTATTCAAGTATACTGGAAGAAGATTTTGAGTCATAAATATTATTATGATTGTTCTTTTTTTTTTATTACTTGTGTTTGTAAATGTACTCTAGGCAATGACACCAAAACTGTCGAGACTCCAAACAAGTAATAGAATAAACTTTACATTCCATTTTATCAACATTTCATAATAGCCTTCAAACCTTGTGGCCAATAGCAGGTTAATCTATGCTTCATGCTATCCAAACTTCTAGAGATAACACCATCGAGGATAATGTTCCTTGCAAAAAACATACTAGAACCTCATGATCACAGCTCCAGCAGAAAATCTAAACCAGAAAGTCCATATTGCACAAGTCCAATGATGATGAAAACAAATAGCCTTGAAAGAACTAATTGTCACGTTAGCAACAATCTTCCATTCCATATTTCAGAAAAAGACAACAATTTGCAAAAGTGTCAGCATTTCAGTAGCTTAGTTGTGTTCCTCTATAAGAAGCAATCTGTCCAAAAAATGTTTTATAAAACAACTAAAGGAACTACATTATATAGTGAAAATACAATTTTGTTAAAACAATAACTGTTTTGTCAAATATGAGCATGAACAGTAAATGCCTGGATATACATACATACATTATGGATTAAAAGTCAAATGCAGAGAATTTGGAATTTTGACATGCAGACAAAACATCCACTCTCTAGATCAAATAAGAAAGTACACATTGTTTATCCACACCAAAAAAATAATGCAACCAAGTTAATATATCAGCAGATGTCAGAAGGACATTTTGGATGAAGATAGGAAAAATAAAAACATGGTATTAATATTTGTTAAGTTGACTCACTCTATTAAATTGAGCAATCACGGATACTGGAACCCATCCCTGATCATCCATATTCTGCCGCAAATAAATATCTTTGCACAAATTGTCCGAGCTGAAAATTGTTTAAAAATAAAGAATACAGTAACCTAAACAAGCCTTCAATTATGTCAATATAACAATTTCGTTGCGAACCAGAGTCACCTGAAATAGTAATCCATCTGCTTCAATAAAGCAGCACGCTGTGGATCAATGGCAGGGATATACATTGCAGGGGGCACCACTGGATGAGGAACAAAAGGAACCCCAGGAGGTGGCTGAGTGGCAACATAAATGACAGGAGAAGACATATCTGCAGGCAAATCAAGAACACCATCATGACAAATGGAAGAACCATATCAGCAATATAAAGAAGGACCAACTGTTGAGAAAATAGAGCTTACCAGGGTACATCATGGGATTCCCAAAAGGTCGAACCTGTGGGAGAGGTCTGAGGTATGGGTTCACAACATGTGGTGGCCTAAAGTAAGGTCGGGCACCTCGCTGCTGCATGTTGAAGTCCCTCCCACCAGTATTCCTACGATATCCATCATAGCCACCACGCTCCTGATCACGGCGATTGCCATAGTTGCTGTTATGAGACCCAGAACCACCACCATTGTTCCACCGCCTGTTGCCACCATAGCTTCTATGGTGGTCACCACCATTGTATGTCTGTGATCCCAATCCAAGTCCCCAGGAACCATGGTCCAAACTGGAAGCAGCTTGATCTTGAGTCGAGAGTTCTGGGGGTGCTTGGGGTGTCTGGTTGGCCAGGTTAACCTGAGGCAGTGGTGCTGAAGTCGGTGGTGGTGAGGGCAATGCCGCTTCACGAACAGCAAGGGCACCATTTCCACTACCGCCACCTTGATTCATTGATTGATGGCGTTCAGATGCCACATGGTTTGGGGTTGAAGATGGATTAAAGTTAGGCTTCGGGGTCAAAGATGGATTCGAGTTAGGCTTTGGAGAAGCAGTTGAAATTGCAGGCTCCTAAGTACAATATCGAACCATAATAATAGATAATCAGAACAGCATGCATAGATTTAGATCACTTCAATCTAAAAGTTCATGCAAATTTTGGTAACGAAGTTGATAGAACCATAATAATAAATAACCAGAACAGCATGCATAGATTCAGACCACTTCCATCTAAAACATAAGGGTTCTTGATCAAGATTTCGAAATTCTCACCGGGGGCACAGCGAGGGGTCCATCGGAAAGGGGTTTCGAAGCATCGGACAACGATGATCTGGTAGCGGAAGCGGACTTGGCGGATTCAGAGAGGGCAGGCCAGGAGGCGGCGCCCCCCATCACGGCGGGGCCCGCCTCGATCTCCCCATTTATTGGCCGCTTCCAGGCCGGCTTCTTCCCGCGGGCAGCTTCCGATGACGACGGAGCCACGTCCTCCGGCGGCGACTTCCGAGGTGACCGATCGGAGGGATCCGGAGAGGGGATTGTGGCTGCCTGCGGCTGAGGCGGAGGAGAGGAGGGGGGAGGTAGGGCGGCGGCCGCAGAAGTTTCAGGCTCGCCGCGGACGACGTGGGACCAGGGTTGGCGCACGGTCCGTGCGGCGCGTGGGGAGGCTGAGGTTGACGAGGGATCAGCGTCAACGGAGGATGAGGACGATGCGGCGGCGGCGGCGGCGGTGGCCATGGAAGGACAGGTGGAGAGGTGAGATGTTAGGGCTAGGGTTGCGATCAGGGGAGCTTTCGGCGATCGAAGGGGCGGGGAAGGCGAAGACGTAGAAGTGGACACTCAATGACTCATAGTTTCCTTCTCGAACGAGGGATCGCAAGATCCCAGCAGCAGCACGAAGGAGCGTGGGAGAGCGACAAGGACCTCCTTCACGCCGTCCTTGTTGCGCTCTCTCTCTCTCTCTCTCTCTCTCTCTCTCTCACTCACTCAATTTTCTCTCTCACCTTCAAAACTATATAATAATGACAGAGACATAACAGAACCAAAATCATTTTTATTTTTACTTTTTTCGGCTATTTTACACATTAACCCTTACAAAGCCTTAATGCTTTTTGAAATAGCTTATTTATCGCTATTAATTATGGTGTAGAATATAGTCTCCCTAAATAATAGTTTCATTAACATCGTCCGAGAAACTTAGGTTAACCACATAATTACCAATAACAAGTTTGAATTAAATATATATTATTATCTTGAATAACCTTATTATCATAAAAAGAAACTTTTTAAGTGCATTAATACATAATATCATTGTATTTATCTCAACTGTTACAAAAATTAACGTAAGTCTTGAGCTTACTTATCACCATAAACTTATGAAAAGAAATAAATATAATGTATTTTTTTTTATATTTTTCTGTTTTTGTAATTGCTTATCATAAATGGATTAAATTCCCTAATCCCGCATAAAATCTTTTTTTCACCAATTGACAATTATTATTTTTTGTTTTTTCTAGAAAATGGCTAAACATTAGTTTTACAAAAGAAATATCATTTGGAGATGCTAAGCCTGCGTATGGGGAATTATAAGTGGTATATTCATTGGATTAGTGGATAATTTGACACCATTAAACATGTAGGAATGCTGAATGTGTACTCGCTAAACACCTACACAAAACAGAAATGGCACTTGAACTTGATTAGCTGAAACAAAGTTGGGAAGTCACTGATGATGAGACTAAATATTAATTCTTCCTATCGTTGTTATAAAAATAAAAAAAAAATTACTTGTATGCATATATCTGAGAACTCGAATGTTAATTTTAAGTTGGCTCTCTGACTTTGATCTAACTTTGAGAAGATGTAATGATGTAATTATATTATATGATCTTATTTAATTAAGTAAAATATATTATAAATATAGTTAAATTCTGATTATAGTTATTGATTAATAAAAAAAATTTAAGATTTCTTACGAGATGATTTTGACGAGAGAGAATCTCATAAATACTTGTCTTGCTATTTATAATAGACATTACCTCATGAACTATACACATAATAATTGGATATGAGTTATGAATATGTGACATAATTAAAAGATTATAGATCTTCTCTCATTTTCCTTTTAGTCATATGAACCAATCAATAAAATATTATATATCTTCTTTCGTATCCATATTATCTCAAAATCAATAAGTAATCTTGTGAAAAATAGGAAAAAAAAAGAGAAGACAAGTCTAGCTCTCCTTATAGATCGACATAACTATAGCTTTCAGATCCAACAACAGTTCGTCGTAGATCAAATAAAAACTTTCTGACTGGCACTAAAGGTACGCATCGTAAAGTTAGATATCTTATTATTTGATTTCAAAATTTAACATTAATTTTTTTATAAAATAATAACATATTATAATTTTTATGCTTATAATTAGTATCAAATCGATGATTGTGAAATCAAATACTTTATATTTGTTTGCATCTTTTGCTGTGTTAATCGATTTTTATTTACGATGCATAAACGATTAATCTATATAGTCAATCTATTTTTCTATCTATGTCTATATATTTTATAATACTAATATTACCTTGTTTAAGCTCTCTAATCTTGTTTGTAATCTCAAATACTTGGACTGAATTTTTCATATGTCTCAACCACATCATTTCAAAACTCCTTTATTGTTAATAAAAATATATATATTTGGTCAATTTCTAGTTCCATAAAGGATCAATGCTTTGATCATATAATTTTAAGAATCTTATACTTTGAACTTGGGATAATCCACTACAGGTGTTATTTTTAATCCAATCCAATAATTAATCTTTTCTCTTTCTCAAATATACAATCAAATAATTATTATTTTCTCTTTCTCAAATATACAATTTCATAGATTGAGACAAATGAAAAAAGTTTTATCAGTTGAGTTTATGCATTATAATCAAGAATGAATAATCATGTAAACTATTTGGTAGAGATAAAATCATTGGTTTCATATTCTCTCCTCCACACTAATAGAATAGGTTTCACATAAGTAAACAAGAAAGAAGAAGTAATTGGGACAAGAAAAGAAGAAGTAATTGTGACAAGAAAGAAGTAATTGGGACTAATCTGAAGAATGATAAAATAGAAGAATAGAGAAAGAGACTTTCAGCATTTATGGCCGAAAGAAAGAAGAAAAACTCTTTGTATAAGAACCAGGATACCATGAACATAATAAAATATAATTTTTTATTCATTAATCTTTTTTATATAAAAAATAGAGAGAAAGAGAGAGAGAGAGAGAGACTACAACCTGTATAACTAAAATATTGATTCTATATAATTTAATTTGAATTTATTTTTTGGACTGATTTGATATTCATTGAGTGATCTAAAACAAAAAATAAATTTCTTTAATTATAAGATTATAAAATCCCTTGATTATAGGATTCAAATCCCTTAATCATAAGATTTTCTACAATTTCAATTCAAAATGAGACAACATAGGTACAGCCACCCCTTATATAAGTGAAATAGGCATTGCATAGGGCAACCTAAAGTAACATGCATCATCGAACACAACTCCGATAACAAACAACCTAATAGGGTTCGGTTCAAACCACCTCTGTTGCTTCAAGCAACCTAAAATAACATAATGGCTTCGCCATATCAGCCACAGAAAGCATAATAAATACAAGTTGGATAAAGAAAATGCAATCATTAAATTCAGCAGTTTTCTGATAGGGTTCATACATCACTAAATACATCATGGATAAAGAAAATGCAATAATTAATTCAGCAGTTTACCGATAGGTTCAGTTCGAACCACCACAGATGCCAAAAGCTCGAGGTCTGATAAGAAGCAAAGACAACAGCATCACTAGTTTTATATTCCACAATCTTTTGCGAGTATCATCACAATCTTTTGCAACAGCTCCAAAGTAGGAGCTGCCCATAATAACCTGAATTACGTTTTTTAAAGACAACTAAAAATCATCATCATCTTCCTCTGCAATATGCTTAGCAAGCTCCTGCTCTTGCTGTTGCCTCTCCCGCCTAGTCTCTTCACTTTCTTTCTCCTTGTTGGAGTTTGGTGGGAACCTCAGTGCTCTCACAGCTTCATTATGCATGTTGAGGCAGAAGGCAATCCTCGAATTGAATGCAATCTGTGGTTCATTGGTGGAGTAGACATCCCCGGTCTCCTTGGAGACCACCCATCCGTTAGAATGATCTATAGTTGCATCTATTGCCCCATCTCTAATGGCTTTGGCTACTATGCTCTCTGCATCAGCCACAGGATTTGGTGAGTCCAATCTCAGTTTTCTAGCTACATCAGCAAGGGAAATCCGAGAGTATGCAATGCTAATATTGCGGAGTCCAGTCCTTATCACATTGTGGCGTAGCCTGACAATCAGATTATGGGTCCTGTCTGAACTGAAAGTCCCTGAAAACTTGTCTGCAACAATTTTAAATAGCTCCAAGTCTCCAATCCGCACAGCCTAAAACCACAAAAATAAGCATCTCAATAACTAAGATTGCAATCCAGTAATGTTTATCTGTCACTGACAACTCACATTAGTTAGCTCAAAGTATGGTGTCAAAGCCTTCTTCATGCCTTTCTGCATGAAAACAGTTCTCTCAGGGATCTCGCCAAGAAGTAAACGGACAATGACTGCCCACTTGTTGCACTGGATTTGAAATCCACGGGCCACAACTGGAGCTTTCCGAGCAGCTTGCAGAAGGCTCTCTTTAGCATCAGTATATTCCAACTGAATGGTTCTTATTTTTCCAAGGTAAAAGAGATACCGACAGAACTACAGGAAAACCACAGAAAGAATCCAGGAAACCATTATGCTCCTAGAATGATAAACATTGTGATACAGCTACATAAATAAATGTCATAACTCACAAGAATTATTTAAAAGAAGAAAAAAAATATAAACCTGAGAGAAAAGACAATGAAATTTATGGCAAATTGTTCAGATTTAACGTTGAAACAGAAAGTTCTAAGAGATTTTACCTGTTGATTCGAGTGTGCCTCAAAACGTGGTGCTTTCGACCTTAGCTTCTCTGCCTGGTCATACAAGTTGTAATGGAGATAATTGCGAAGTAGAAGGTTCAGAAGGGTTTCCTGCAACCAACCATTATGATTAGCCAGTATGAACTTTCATAAGAGTATACAACCCTCCTGCTTGACAACCAACAAACCTGACCCAACTCATCGTGTCGTAAGGTCGCCATCCTATGCAATGCAAGAAGAGTCCTAATGGAAAAATAATGTTATCAAAGCTAAAAGACATCAGTAAAAAGATCCAACTCACAACTGTCCTATAAAAATCGACTAAAATATTGTGCAACGAAGACATATAAGGTGATTGTACATACCCACGAATCTCGGCAAGACTATTTGTGAGTTCATAACTGAATGAATAATAGAAGTACAAACGGGATGCTATAACATCCACGGTTCTTCGGTTTATGTTCCTTAAACGAGCAATGCTAGCAGAAGAACATGCTTTAGCCTGGTACACAACAGGTGTAGAAAGATTTAAGAAAGGACATAACTTCAATTTCAACAAAGAAATGAAGAGTCACCTCATTGTATCTCTTTTGGTCAATCAGATATATGAGAACAATCAAGTAGCAAAAAATTTCCAGCTCCGGTATACAATGCTTAGCAGGACCTTGTACCGCTGATGCTGCTGTATCCACATCCATGTCATGCTCATCATCCTTTGAAGAGGAAAAAACAACTAAATTGGTCAAACTTTCTAGATGAGATAGAGATGTCACGCTCAATGCATCATGAATGGATTTCATGCATCACAGAGCATATTTATCTAATGAGATCTATACAAAATAAGAATATAAGAACAAAATCTCTTGTACAAGCAAATGAGTAATTACCGACACTTTTTCATCATTTTCCATATATTTTACTTTTTGAAAAGCAGATACGTGTTTTCTACTCCAATGCAGTTAGCATTTTGCAAACCAAGCATCATTTGAAACAGAAAAAAGGTCATAAGAGATCATATCTCCAAATTGAAATTAAGCATTACCAGAAGGGCAAGTCATATAAAAGCAGCCTCCGTATGCAAGCGGTCAAGGTACTACATAGAACATATGTAAAACCCAGAAGCATACGCGATCACATATACAGTTCAGTTAAAATATTCAAATTAAATATTAAGTGAGTAGAAATGAAGACTTGTACAGTAAATTTTAAATAATTAATAGGTATATGCATACCAAGACCAACACAAAAATTTATAGGATAGTGTTATATTCATTTACGAATTTATTTAATAAGGAACAAGAAATAATACCAACAAAGAGTGACGAATCCCAAGACCCTTTAAATTCAGAAGAAGAAACAGAAGACAAAAGAAAGAAGACCTGTGCATAGTTATTCAGACAAATAAACAGTTGAAGACCGAAGCCCTCCTTACAACTTAAATATGGTTCTTCGAAATTGTGCCTCCCAAAACTCATGGAAAATATCCTACTCTGGGTTTATCTAGGACGGGCATCAGCGACCCTTCTCTGGCTAAGACTATACCCATGTAGAATATGCGAATAAACTTGGACCACAAACAACACAAGAGCACCTTTTTTGGGGCACTGTCGAGATATTATAACCTAAGAGATAATAAATCAACAGCAAGACAGATTTGCACAACCAAATCTTTGCTGGGATAACACGTTCAATTTAATCGAACAATTGGACGACCAAGGATTCATAGAGAATAAATCAACAGCAACACTGTAGCCCAACCACAGGAAGAAAGAAAGGAAAAGTTTACACAAGAAGCTATGACGAAGAAGAAATAGTACCTTGGGAAGAAATGAAGAAAGCTTAGCAAACGCCTCGGAGCCCGAGGGGAGGACGTGGCCGAGGAACGCGGACAACACAGAGGCCCTGAGCTTTCGGCGAAGCATCATCGTCAGGCGCACAGCCCGCACGATCCGTCGCACCTCCTTGCCCTGCGCGCCAGTCTCGATCAAGGACGCGATCTCCTTCAAATCTGCACCAAATCCACATCAATAATAACAGAAATAGGCGAATAAACCGTAGGGAATTCGAACAGAGTTATCTCTTTTCTCTTTTTGGCTCGGATTCGCACGTTGAAGAGTGGAAGGAACAGTGGCGGAGGGTACAGAACTGGACGGCGCCTGGACCTCCATCTCTACATCGGCCGTCATCTTTCCTTCTTCTTCTCGAAAAAACTTTAAAAATGCTAGAAAATATCAAGAAAAAAATGCGCAACAGATCAGGAATCACAGAAAGGAAACGGTACGAAGGTGGAATCTGGGAAAGAGAGATCAGCTCACGATGAGGCGAAGAGGGCGAGGCTAGGCTTAGGGTTTGGTCACCGGCGTCTTCGCTCTCGTCCAAGGAAAACTCGTCCTGATTTGTCGCCAATTATATATATAATTGAAGACGATATTTCGGAAAAGACCCGTATCTAATGTACAGCGTCTCTTATTTTCCAAAATATACCTGAGAGCCTCTACATCCTAAAATGATAAAAATATGAGTTTCCTAGAGAAATGTAGTTAGATCACCTTATTCAAACTAGTTATAATTTTTTTTAATATAATTATAATATTTTTTAGATAATTTTTTAGAAAATATTTATATTTTAGATTTCTTTTTCAATCAATATCTCTCATTTTTCTTTTTTTCAAATAATACCTTTAATTTAAAAAATATCTAAATTATTCCTAGAAATTTTTTTTGCTTGTTACATTGTTTTGATCACCATAATAAAAATACTTACTTAAAAATAATATGAATAAGTCAAATAAAATCAAAACACACTAAAAATTATTTGATATATCGATTCAAATAAATATTTATAATGACTTAGGAATAACATCATCCGAATAAAATTAAAAATTAGTTTATTATAATATTTTGGGCATCATAATAAAAATATTATAAAACCTATTCGAAAACATTGTAAATGATTCAAATAAACTCCTAACATTAATTAAATTAATTAAATAAAATTTTAAAAATATGATATCATAATAGTATATGAGTAATCATGATAAGAAAAACATAATATGATTTCACTTACAAGTACTGAAAATACCGTAAGCACTATTGAAAAATACTATAAATAAGCTAAATAAAAAACATAGCAAAAAAATAGCAAAAATTTTTAAAGGGATATTTTGAGTATTTTTTTAATTAGGAGATTCTATTAGAAAAAATAAAAGAGATTACCGATTGAAAAATAACAAAAATTCTTATTTTCAACTAAATTAAAATATTATAATCATATTTAAGAATATTGTAACTCGGTCTTAATAAATTTAAATTATTATGAACCTTAATTATTAACCTTATTATAAGTTAAGTCATTTTGAATTAAAGTTAAAAATATTTTGGTATATTTCAAAATAAAGGCTGACAAATCCTGGTATTTTTTACGTAAAATATTATAATATATTTTTTTTTATTTTTATTCATTTAAAAAATGATAATAAAAAAATTCTTAGTCGTAATATTTTTAGAGTTTATAGTTTTTTAATCAAAACACTGAATTCAATTTCAATTAATTATAACTTTCACTATCAGCAAATCTTCATTTATATATTTATTTATTTATTTATGGCTTCGGTGTTCGCATTATTAGACTGGGTCGATAGTGGGTCGGGTTAAGGTGAAACAAGCCAAAGCTTGGATCGAGACAGATTTGGACTCTGTTTTTGTGTGGTTTGGTTTGGTTTGGTTTGGTTTGAGCCGAAATAAGATTCGGGTTGGGTTGGGTTGGGTTGGATATGCTAAACGAGGATGGGAGTTGATCAATTAAATATTTAGTAATTTTGTTGAAGAATATTAGTAGTATTTATTCCAATGAAATTACTGTAATAACAATAGTTATAATGTGATTATTACGGTGAAGTTATGTGGTGATGGCCGATAAAAAATAGATAACGGAAGCAATCATGCTTAATATATGACAAAATAGCATCAATTCTTATGATAATGGTGATAGAAGTTGTGATAATAATCGTCGATAGGAACAATAACAGTAATAATAAGGAATCAAGATCTGTTGGTGACAAAATTGATGACATAATTTATTTCTTTTCATCCCATTCAAAAGTTTAAATTATCATAAATAGAGTTTACCTTAATTAACATAATTTATTTCTTTAATTATGCAAGGTAATTAAGAAAAAAATAATTAATAATTAATTCTTGTTTCTTTGTTTGTTCGAAAAGATTAGGAATGAAATTAATTAATTAATTAATTAGGAATGTGAAGTCACTACTGGATTAAGCCAGTATAAAATAATTTCGAATACATACATAAATAAATAAAAATGAATGATTTTGTTTATTTTCGTATAATACATTTATGATAGATAAAGTATGAGGATTTTGTTTTCCTACAAATGATATATAGGTTAGTACTAATAAGGCAATTCCCTTTAAAGAGTTAATGGGTTATTAGACGTGACGACTAGACAGTGTATGTATATGTATCCAAAAGAAGTCTATGTATATGTTATTCAAAAGAATATCAACTGATGAATAAATACTACTATATTCCCTGAGTATAATACGAGTTTTCTTTTTTCGCTAATATAGAATATATCATTTGGAGTATGTTTTTTCGTTCATCCAGGTGTTTGATATATGCATATGTTATATGAAGACGTCTTTTGACACTTAATGTATATGATTAAGATATATTACTTAATGAGTTTTTATTGTTGTTTATAATGACTTATAAGTTCATGTTAGATAATGAGTTACATGAAGAATTGATTTATTTTCATTTCATATGAAAGCATTAGTATTTCATTTTTATAATTTTTTGAAGGTTTATGCACAGCATACTGTTTATACAGTATTATATATATATATAAAATCTAATTTTAGAATAACCTCTTGACTTGTCATAAGACATGAGACTTGGATGGGAAAAACTTTTCCTATAAGTACTAGAAATTGTTTCTAGTCTTTTTTTATTAAAAATTATTATTGTAATTACAATGAATATTAATTTATGTTTGTGATAATGGATCTTGAAGTCGAGATTTTACTCTTAGTAAAAAGTTAAGGCGTCTCACAACGTTACAATAATAATAATAATAATCATGCAAATGATGTTTGTTATGACCATGATAATGATAATATAAATATTAAAAATTATAAAATTATTCATGATAATACTAATAACACTGATAAAGATAATAGGGGAAGAATATGCAGCGCTAGTCAAATATTAAAACATGAACATCTCAATTCTTTTATATTGACACAATAAACAATAAATTTTCGACTATAAGATGGGATATGTCACGATGTCATAATGAGTTAATTAATCTCAATTTGTAATACAAATCTGATAAATCACACTACTCCACTAAAACAATAACCCACAAAATCACATATTGGTATGTTCTACAAGTAGTTCATCATCAAGCTCTTATTGCAAAAATTAGAAAGATTATTCCACCTTTCCTTGCCAACATCTTATTGAATCTTGAAACAAGTTCAATTTCCTTCACCATCTAAATTTGCCTCTCTAGAAGTGGATCAATAATGCTTCTCCATTCCTTGTAAGCCAGTTCTGAGCCAGACTGAGATAGAGGCATTCCATTGACAAAGAAGAAAGGTGTGCCCGTCACTCCCCTTGAACATCCATACTGGAAGGACAAAGAAAAAGAAAGGACAATGGACATCAGATGCCTGGAAATAATGAAACACATACGCACACTCACACAACCTTATGTATACTCACCTTGAAGGAAATCCTTGTTGCAGAGTCAGTTCTTGTGTCATTAAAACCAGATAGGAATGTCGACAATGAGTTCTTGCCGATAGCTGCAACCGCTAGCCGAGCCATGTCTTTGATTATGGAAGCTCTTGGCAGATTATAAGTTGGCTGGTTATAGTACTTTTCCTGTTTTCATACACTTGATTAGCATAGGAATTCAATAAGCTGAGCAGCACAAATGCTGATTTGTCATCTGAAACATGCATTTGTCTGACAAGACAAAAAATTCCAACTTTGCTAAGATGGTAAGGCTGCTGAAATAACAAATTTCAAGTATCTAAGAATGAGTTGTTCATAATACAAGTTAAGCTAATACAAACAACATGGACTTTAATGTTCTTGAGATTCAATTTTGATTCGAATCCAAAACCGAAAAGGGGAGGCTTTGTAGATGAGTTAATTTTTGTTATGTGAAAGAAGTCACGGAGGCTCAACCGAAGAGAGCAGCAAAGAACAGCCAACTCTGAACCATCATATTCCACCTTCAACGAATATATTGAGAATTAATTTTTTATTAAGATCATTCACCACTAATGAAAATTCTCCAAATAGTGAAGTACTGGACTTCCATGAATATGCTGCTTAATTGCAGGCTTTGATCACAGCAACATACATTGATTAACCATTAAGTTCGAGAAGAGAATCCAAATCCCTCATTTGCTTTGATGATGAACAGAGAAGAAATGTTTTCTTATATAAGATTGTGTATCAAAGACTTTTACCTGAAACTTGAAGAAGAGCTCCAGCAGTGGGTATGTTGAGGATGCGTTGAGCTTATTGGCAATGTGAAGTGCGCGACAAGCAATAAAAGCATTGCTGTGGTAACTGCAACACCCAAAACAAGTCAGAATAAAAAGGTCTTTTATGCAAGGAATAAAGGGGGACGAAGAATAAGGAAGCAAAAGATTGATGATTCCAAGATCCCATTCCATGTCTTGGAGATGACACTGTTGTCACACTCATGACAGCTAAATCAATTAATGGTCATTAAATCATGATTTAGTTAGCTGGTTTACAGAATCAACCCAAGAAAAGCTAAACCATTTGGCTAAATTTGCTCGTCTTTGATTCCACCATGGCTACAAAGAAGGCAGAACAAGAACGAAACCCCAACAAGAGCAGAAGATAGAAGAAGCAGGGAACAGTTACGGCAGTGCGAAGGGGTGGACCACGACCGAGAGGCGATCGGAGTAGTGGCGCAGGGCCTTCTTCAGTGGCGGCCATGAGTCTCTGCTGTCAGGGCATAAAGGATCAAAGAAGGCTTCCACCACCACTGAGTGCCCCCAAACAGGAGCTCCTCTGTACACAAACCCATCAATCTTAGCTGGGATCGGCACCTGTGCTTCAACATGAACGTTGCAGCACCAAGCAAGGAGGAGGAGCAGCACCATGGCCGAAGCAGTAGCCTTAATCTCCATGTCTCTCCTCGGTCTCTGCGGAGGAAAGAATCAGTAGCGTTGTATGTGTCTATGAACGACCAAGAACAAAAGGGAGAGAAGAAAAGATCAGATATCTATCCTTCTGGATGGAATCAGTTATCTGACGCAAAACATCACCTGAAACTGATGGGAATGGGTGCCAGCAGACCACCGATGCCACGATGGTGAAAAGTAGCGCTGTATGTGTCTATGAACAACCAAGAACAAAAGGGAGAGAAGAAAAGATCAGATATCTATCCTTTTGGATGGAATCTGTTATCTGACGCAAAACATCACAAACTGATGGGAATGGATGCCGGCTGACGACCGATACCACGATGGTGATAAGTAGTGGAGTGTGACGTTCTAAAAAGTAATATCAAATAATCTTGATTATATTATTATTATTTTAAAAAAAATAATATTAAAATTTAAAATTAAATAATAATTGATTAAATTTGTGATATCTACTTTTGATGCTATGCATAAAGTTTTTATCTAATATATAGATATATTATAGTTGGATTTGAAAATTATAATGATGTGAATCTATAATGAAAATTAAAATTTTCTTTTTATCTTTTTTTATCTTTCACAATACAATAATGATTGATTAACTTTGTGGTATGTCTTTTTAAGGCAAAAATAAAAAAATTTAATATTATAATTATGAGAGCCTCTCCTATTAAAATCTTCTTATAAGGAATCTATCATAATTAAAATTTTATTATATTTATCGATAACTATAATTAGAATCTAATTAAATATATAATATATCTTATATAATTAAATAAAGTAATATAATCTAACATTCTCTCACTTATCCTATTAATTGATAAAATATAAAAAAATTAAAATTATTTAAAAATAAAAAATATTTAAAAATAAATTTATTTAATTAGATTTGAAAGCTTTACAAAAATTTTACATGTGCACACAAATTTTATAAAGCAAGTCAATTAAGTCTAATAAACATAATATCATATTAAGTCTTACTAGCAATATGAGTCATAACAGTTAAATATCATAAATATCATACTTTTTTTATGTATCATAATATTATTAGCCATTCCTAGTATAATTTAAAATAACTACTATAGTTTATCTTATCAGAACAATCATGTTGTACACATCCAACCATAATATATACATACATAAATATGAATAAAATAACAAAAATAAATGACTTTAATTATGTAAACAAGAATATCAATTATAATATCCTCTCAAACATATATCATTATATCTTTTATGAGTTATTCACAAAACCAATAATAAGAACATATTTTTTCAAACACTTTAGGTTATAAGTCTTAAATAAATAAATTATAATACATATAATTGTTAGAGTATTTGTTATTCTTAAAGAAGGAGATTACTTCAATATGTTATAAATTATCTTCAGCAACTTATCAATTAAGTCTAATAATATTAAGTTTTAAGATAAAATTTTACAATCATAAAGCTTAATTAGTATTCTTAAAGCATACCATAAAATCAATTTACAGAGTTGATAATACAATAATACATTGCTTAATATTTTTTTTCTATAAATTACCTCTCCGATTAATATAAATATAAAACATAAAGTAGACTTCCTACTATTGAGGTAATTTACAGAATCAACATATGAAAATACTATTATTTCAACCTGATTAAATTATATATATATATATATATATATATATATATATATATATATATATATATATATATATATATATATATATATGAGCATATAATCTTTCATCATTTATAAATATTTGATTACTTTCTTCATAGCATTTTATATTTTAAACCAAGATAATTTTAATATACACCTAGTATTCCGACTACAAAATTGATATCTGGTCTGATTTAGGCTTGAGCATGCGTTAGATTTTCAACTTCACATATATAGGAAATATTTTTATTTATTTGATTCTCTTTCAAGTCATTTTAAAATTATTTTTTACTAAAATTTTTACTTTTATTATTAGCTTAGAAAAGCTATATACTAAATCTCTCAAAATTTTAATTATTATATCTTTTTTGAGGTAGTCCTAAAGATTTATCCCTTAATATTTCAATGCTAATAACATATACCTCATTCATATCAATCATCTTAAATTTTTTAGTGAGAAATTTCTTAATTTTGTATAATAAATCAAGATCAATGTTAACAACTAAAAATATTATCCACATACAAAACCAATATAACAAGCTTTCTCCTATTTATCTTCATATATAAATATTGATTAATAATATTTTTTAAAATTGAAAAAAAGTAATAATATCAAGACTTTATATATCATTACCTAAAAGATTATTTATAGTCATAAATTGATTTCTTAAATTTATATATTAAAATTTATATTTTTTAATTTCTCTATAAATCATTTAGGTTAATCCATATAAATCTAGATCCCCATTCAAAAAATTTATTTTTACATTCATATGATTAACTTACAATCATAATAAAATACTAATGTCATAACAATTCTTAATGAGTTTATTTTTAAAAAAATAGAGAAAATATCTTATTATGATCAATATATTCTTTATGAGTAAAATATTTGAATACAAATTTTACTTTTATATCATTCGATATTATCCTTTGGGTCACATTTTGTCCTAAAGATCCATTAAAAATTGACTCTTATATAATTATTACGTAATTCAACGAGTTCTCAAATATTTTGGTTCATTAATTTCAGCTCTATTTTTATTGCATCATACTAATTTTCAGAATCATTACTTTTCATAACTTATGAAAATAATAAGAGATCTTTTAATTCATATATCACAATCTAATTCTTATAAATATACCACATAATAATAAAAAAGGGCATATCTCTTTTCGTTTTGAGATACTATCAAAACTATCAATTATGATTATTTTATAAGATCATTAGCGATAACAACAATATCATATAGGAGTTCATCAAAATTATTTTGTTATTCACCCTCATCAATTCTTGTGGTGACTTAAGGAACAATAATCTCTCAAATATAAATGATAAAGGAGTATCAACTTATATTTTCTCAATATCAAGATTAACTTTCGAGATTTTTAATTTCACTGATTTATTATTTTCTAAGAGTCTTCTATTACCATATTCAATTATCCTCATACTATGATTATGACAATCAAATATATACCTCTTTAAAATTTTCTAGATAAATTATAGAATATTCAAAAATAGTCCTTGAATCCAAATTAATTTTATATGAAT
The DNA here is from genome assembly GCF_036884655.1 of Musa acuminata AAA Group. Lineage (NCBI taxonomy): Eukaryota > Viridiplantae > Streptophyta > Magnoliopsida > Zingiberales > Musaceae > Musa > Musa acuminata. The sequence goes on from NC_088342.1 coordinate 39,277,503, forward strand.
TGAAGACCTTTACCTCTTTAGGATAATCATAAATATGTAAATATCTCAAGTTGAGTTTCCTATCAATCCATAACTCAAAAGAAGTTGATAGAATTGACTTACTAAAAATCATGTTTAAGATATATATAACTATCCTTAGAACTTCTCATTACATTGATTCAGGTACAAAATAATAACTCATCATACTCGTAACAATATCTATAAGAATATGATTTTACATTTCAACAATCTCATTTTGTTATGGAGCATATGGCAATATAAATTGAATATCTATTTTTTTAGGAATCTAGCAAAAGAAATAATATTTTAATTAGGTTCATCATTATTATCATTAAATTTATCACATATTAGATATGATAATTTTAACTTTTATATTTAATTATATTTTAATTTTATTTGTATATACCAAAATGTGTCAATAGTATGAAATCATACATGAATTAGATATATAGTCATATCTCAATCGATTATCTATAAATATAATAAAATATCTCTCTTCACTAAAACAGAAAATATTGAGTGACCTATATATAGAAACATGTATAATCTCAAGGAGTTTATGAAATTATGCTTTATTCTAATATTTGATTACAGGATCATTATAAACTTAATATTCATATTAATTCTATACAAACCATTATACATAATTTAAAAGTTAATTTTTATTGAATCCTAAATATATTGAGTACATAACTAAAAAATAATAATATCTTGATAATTCTAGATAAAGAACCCAATTTTTTAGAATTATAAAAACATAACATGCATCCATAAGATCCATCAAATGAATTATCTTTAGACATAAGTAAGTATTAACTACTATTACTTTTACTTTAAGATGATTCCCTGTAATGATGAATATTTCATACTCTTTTGATTCTCATATTAGAATAAATCTTTATTATTAGTAACATAAGTTGAAATGTTAGTATTAATCTAACATATGTTAGAAAAAGACTTCTAAAATGTTTGATTTGTAATATATAAAAGTCAGACTTATATTTTTCCCTTTTAAATCAAATCTTATAATTGTTCTTCTTATAGCATTTATTGTCATAGAAGTAATATTTTTATATGAAAATTTTTTTATGAGTTTATATAATATTTATAAACTTAATAAATTTATTTGATAAATTATGCTTTAGTCTTTTATTGTTACCCATTCCCTAGGTAGTACTAGTCACCTCATTTAAGTTTTACTTGTTAGGATCAAGAGCACTAAGAGGGGGGGGGGGGTGAATTAGTGCAGCGGAAAACTTTCTGCGATTAAAACGAAACTGCGTTCGAACGATAGAAACGATTTCTGTGTGAAAGCCGATTCTAAGCAAGATGATGTTAAAGTCAATCTATGAAGGCAGTTTGCAGCTATGATGAAAACCAGAATATAGGCGCAAACTGAAATACGACGTTCGTACGAAGAAACTGATTTACGTCTAAATGCTGATTCGTAAATCACTTGATTAGGCAAGATGCAGTTTAAGCAAGAGTATAAAAGCAGTTTGCAGTTATGGTAGAGCTCAAAACGTAAACGCAATCTGAAATATGATGATCGTACGAAAAAACAAATTTACGTCTAAACGCTGATTTGGAAAGTGAAAGGCTTGAAACCCGATCGTATATGCGCAGAAAGCAGTAAGCTTCAGAGGAGGTTTGTAGTAAAGATAATATGCTCAAAGTAAATGCAAACCGAGATTTAGAGTGGTTCGGTCAATCTTGACCTACTCCACTTTTGGCTTCCTCCACCGACGAGGTCACCAACGTCAACTAGAGGCCTTCCTTCAATAGGCGAAGGCCAACCACCCTTTTACAGTTTTACTCCTTTTGACGGGCTTAGGAGACAACCCTTACAGAAATTTTCTCTCCTCTCTTTACAGCTTAGAACTTGGAAGAACAGAGGGAGAAGAACTTTTGGCATTTACAACAATTTTGAGCTCTAAGAATCACAGAAAAGAATCAAGATTTCGGTGTTAAGTTGCTGCCTTTCAGTGCTTAATGGATGGGGTATTTATAGGCCCCAACCCAATTCAAATTTGGAGCTCAAAACTGTCAATTCCCGGAATTCCGGGATCAGGCGGTTGCACCTCCTGACTGGAGCGGTTGCACCGCCTGGCAGAGCTCGAAGACTGAGCCTTTGGGCGGTGCTACCTCCTGTCAGGGGCGGTTGCACCTCCTGACAGAGCTCGAAGACCGAGCTCAGGCGGTTGCACCTCCTGACTGAGGCGGTTGCACCGCCTGGTAGAGCTCGAAGACTAAGCTCAGGCGATGCCACCTCCTGTCAGGGGAGGTTGCACCGCCCAGTCTCGCTCGGAGACTGAGCCCCAGGCGGTGCCACCGCCTGGCTGGGGCGGTTGCACCTCCCAGTCTCGCTCGGAGACTGAGCCCAGGCGGTGCAACCTCCTGCCTTGGGCGGTTCAACCGCCTGGCAGAAATCAGGGTCCGAATGGGTTGATCCATTCGGCCCGATTTGGGTTTTTCAGGGGCCCAATTGCCCCAAGATTAAGTTAATGGGATCACCTCCCATTTCCAACTTAATCAATGTGTTAACTATGATTTTTCTTAAGACATTTACTACAGCTTGCTCCGGTGCGTCAATCGCTTCTTCCAGCGAGCTTCCGGCGAACTTCCGTCGATCATCCGATGAACCCTTGGTGATGCTCCTGCGGACTTCCGGCAAACTCCTGGACTTGCGACGATTCACTTGGCGAGTTCCGACGAGCTTCTTTGGCAAGCTTATGGACTTCTCGGATTTGTTCCCGTAGAACCTCTGACGACTGTCCGATCTTCCATCGAACTCTCGAACTCCCAACGTGATCATTGTCTTGACTCCGGCGCAACTCCTGCTGCATGTCTTACTTTCATCGTAGTTAATCCTGCACACTTATCTCAACATATAGATTAGATAACAAATGACAATTGACTTCATCATCAAAATCCGAGATTCAACATTACTTATTCTTAATTTTATTATAATAAACTTTAAATAAATCAAATTAGAATAAATAAAATTAAAAAATATATAAAAAAGAACTCAATTACATTCATAGCCGATGCACTTAACTTTATAACTTTATTAGTCATATTGATGATATAATCTTGAATTTCAATTAGTTCTTTCATTAATATGTCAGCTAATGACTTATTAATAAATTTAAATTAATCATTAAATATTGTATTGTTCTAGTTGTAAACTATAATGAAGTCTAAATAAAATTAAGTTCTTTTAGATTTAGTCATTTATCTCAATTATTTATTCCATAGAAATTTTAGTAGTTGTGTTCGTGATCTTTTCAACTAGATTGATTAAGGTCTAACAAACCTTGTCAATTATATATGATTAAGCCATTTATAATAATTTAATCTAGAAAATATATGGATATTTATAAGAACATCATGGAAGAAGTATCACTATAATAAAATAATATAATATTAATATTTTGAGCTTTTAAATAAATATTAAACTATTGATATCATCTCTATTTAATTTTGGGTGAAATATTAATATATCTAATGTTCACACAAAATTATTTGTGGAACATTGATGTCATCCTTATGGAATAATATTGCTAACTTAGAGTATTTAATTTTAAACTGCAACAATATCTAAAACAATATCATCCTACCTCATTGCCTAATAATTTAGATTATATTTTTTAATTATTTAAATCTCTTAATTATATATCATTATAAATATTATTTTTAATATTATTTAAGATTAATTCTTTAATATAATTTTATAATTTATTAGTCTAGACCACTTGTGGACTATAAGATTAATGTAATAATTTAAAATATCTTATAAATGATAAATTATTTATTATAATTCATATCTCATAAGCCTATCATCCTCAGAATAAAACTTAAAGATATGAGTTATAAATAATATTCACTAAAATTCTTCGATCTAACATATACTAAAATAATAAAATAATAAAATAATAATTATAATAATTATTAAATATTAATAAACATAAGGAAAAACTCATGCGATAATTGCAATCATTATGAAACATAAATTGTACCCTTATATGAAAAAATAAATATTATTTAATAATTTTAAACATATTTATGTGAATAATCAAATAAATATTAAAAATAATTATTATATTTTTAATTATCACATGCAAGATTTTATCAATATGTCATATAAAAAATCTATAAAAGAATATTATAATTTATATTTTTAAAATTTCGTATGAAACCCTTAGACCAGCCAAACCTATTTAATTGGGTATACTCAAATTAAACTAAACATCATATCAATTAAGTTAGTCAAAAAATTAAGATTGATCAAAATTTAATTTTTTTTTAATCATATTAAAACTTTATCTAAATCTAATCAAGCTGTCAAGATATAGTCACGATTTAGTCCGATAAAAATATTTGATGAAAATCAATTAAATTAATTAATTTTATAAATGAGGACATAAGTCATAAATCTTTAATTTTTGAATTGTAAAACTATAATTTTTTTTATGAGATATATAATACAAATATTCGATTTCTAAAGAGCATAACTAAAAAATATATTTAAAGGACACAGATTGAAATTATCTTATTTCTAAGGGGTAAAAATATTCTTTTAATGAATAATAAAAAAAACTCTAGAACGTCATCGTAGTTGTCACCATCATTGTGTTCCACCTTGCCTACACGCACGAGTCTCACCAATGGCACACCGGTCATCTATCGCTTGCGCACCACTCATGGTGACACAATTGTTCTCATGTGGTTGACCGACAATGCCTCACCGTCACCACATTGTGCTATCACGCTCACATGTATCTATGTCAATAGGCGACACATTGTCATTGTGTCGTGTCATCAAGGTCATCCATGGTTGTGCACTAATTGGTGACCACCACAATCGCTATGGTGCGCGGCTATGCTAATGACTCAATCATGCAATCGATGGGTACCACGGCCTTCGACGTCCAATCAACATCGCCCTTAGCCAACAAACGCTATAGTGATGTTATCATTGCTATTGGTCAAACGCAACGCTGCAACCGTCACAAGCAATGATGTTGCTCAAGTAGCCACAACTCTCACAAGTAACGACACTGCAATAGTCGCCACACACAGTGACACTAGTGTAGGTGTCGTAGGCAATGGTACTACTATAATGGCTTGTGACCAAGGTAGGTTGGTTGCCATAAAGATGTTGCATATGATCATTGTTGACTATCACACCCCATGGTGCTTTTATTGCATGAGCAGTTGCCACCCACAATTGAGCTTGTGACAGTTGAAATTTGCCACCCTCAACAATTGAGCTCATGCTTTTAATAGTGGTTTATCGATAAGCACGAGGAACTTCATATTGCTCACAAGCAAGCGATAGAACGAAGTAGATTAAATAGTAAATTGATAATACAAATGAATCGTTTAAGCATCATAAATAAAAACTAAATAATATATTTTTATAAGAAAAAGAGTGTTGATAAATATATCTAAATACGAAGTATATTTAAAATGCTTTTACGATCTAAATTATTTAAAAATATGGCTCTGATATTAATTATAAACATAAAAACTATGTTTATGTTACTATTATGCAAAAATCTTTAATATTAGAAACTAAAATCAAATAATGATAGATCAGATGTGTACCTTTTGATGCTATTCATAAAGTCTTTATTTGATCTACAAGTGCATTGTTGTTGGATTCAAAAACTATAACGATGTTAATCTACAAAGATAACTAGACTCATTTTTTCCTCTTTTCGTATCCTTCGCATGACTGCTATGAGCAATGACTTAAGGATTAACTATAATTGAGAATATATCTGTAATCTCAATAACTAATTATTCGTCTTTAATAGGTCATATCCTTTTATTAGCAAAAGCAACATATATATAGGATGATAATTATGAGAGCCCTTCCAAAAAATTCTATCATAATTTAATTTATTTTTTATTTATTAATAATTATAATCAAAATTTATAATATCAAGGATACGGTTAACTTTGATCATCTTCCACCAATATAAGTTAATAAACTTGATGGTACTATTTACTTGATTAGTGGTCAGAAACGCCCTCAAAAGTATCGTAAATGAAAGGATGCCTGCGTTGTTTCCCAAGAGCTTGGTTTTGTTGTCACTATTCATAAGGCAATCATAGTCTTTGGCTTTTTGACTTCTCATAATATGTGCAGAAATGAGCTTCATTTCAGTTGATTGGAAAGATTGTGTTTGGAAAACCATCATCCAAATTATCATGTAACTCATCTATGTAATGTTTAAGCTTGATCATAGTATTAGCAAGGCACTACAATCTAGTGTTGCTCTCTTTTCAGTATTCAAAGAGCTCTAAGGTCAAACTGTTCATACCTTTAACTATAGTTGAAGATATTAGTCATTATAAAGTCTGACCAACCCGTTTATTTTAATTAAGTGATGCTCCCCTCTTATGATTGAGATTGGGAATAGGTTTTTCCATACTCAGCCTGCCATGCATGTCAAGAGGAAGCAATATTGCCCAGCTCCATAATTTGAGCAAAACCCACTTTGATCATTTGAGTTATGTTTTATCTTAAAGACTCATTTATAATTGACTCTTTTATAATTATTGATAAATCCGATAAGTTTTCAAATATCATTTTAGTCCATTGATTTTAACTCTACTTTCATCACATCATATCACTTTTCAGAATCATTATTTTTTATAACTTATGAAAATAATGAGGGATCTTTTGATACTTCTGTCATAATCTAATTCTTGTAAATATACCACATAATAATTAGAAATGATATATCTCATTTCTTTTTGAGATCTTTTTAAAACTGTGAATTGTGATTATTCTATAAGATCATTAGCGATGACATCAACATCATTTGGGAGTTTATTAATATTATTTCATTATTTACTTTCATCAGTTCTTTTAGTGACTTGGAATGATAATCTCTCAAATTTAAATGATAAAGGAGTATCAAACTATATTTTCTCAATATCAAGATAAACTTTCGAGATTTTTACTCTTATTGATTTATTATTTTCTAAGAATCTTGCATTATCATATTTTTACTATCCTCGTACTATGATCATGACAATAAAATCAATACCATTTTGAACTTTTCTAAATAAATAATAAAAATATCTAAAAATAATCCTTAAATCTAAATTTTTTTCATGTGAGTTGAAGACCTTTATTTCTTTAAGACAATCATAAATATGTAAATGTCTCAAGTTTCTTACCCATCTATAACTTAAAAGAAGTTGATGAAATTTACTTACTACAAATCCTGTTCAAGATTTACATAACCGTCCTTAGATATTTTCCTTATATTGATTCAAATATAGAAAAATAAATCATCATACTCCTAATAACATGATTTTACCTTTTTGAAATCTCATTATAGTATGATAGACCTAAAAGATATATTGAATACCTCACTTTTCTAGGAGTCTAACAAAAGAACTAGAATTTCAATCGAGTTTATCATTACTACCATAAAATTTATCACCTATCAGATATTATAATTTTAACTTGTATATCTAATTATCTTTTAACTATATTTATATACACCAAAGGTGTCAATAGTATGAGATCTTACATGAGTTAGATATATATAGTTATATCTTAATCGATTATTTATATATATGATAAAATATCTCTCTACACTAAAATAGAAAATATATAGTGACCCATAAATATAAACATATATAATCTCAAGGAGTTTATGAAATTATATTTCATTCCAATATTTGATTATGGGATCATTAGAATATCAAGATTCATATTCATTTTGTATAAACTATTATATATAATTTAATATTTAACTTTTATTGAATCATAAATATATTGAGCTTACAACCACAAAAAAAATTAATATCTTGATAATTCTAGATAAAGAACCTAAATTTCTAGAATTATAGGAATAGCATGCATCCTCAAGATTCATTAAATAAATTATCTCTAGGCATAGGCAAATATCAATTACCGTCGCTTTTGCTTTAAGATGATTCCTTATAATGATGAATATTTCATACTTTTTTTTGTTATCATATTAAAATGGATCTCTATTATTAGTAACATAAGTTGAAATATTAGTATTAATCTAATAAGTATTAGAAAAGGACTTCTATAACATTGGATTCAAAATATACAAAAATCAAGCTTATATCTTTGCCTTTTGAATCAAAATCTTATAATCCTTTTTTATATGATATTTCTTATCATAGAAGTAGTATTCTTCTATGAAATTTTTTTTATGAGTTTATATAGTATTTATAAACTCAGTAAATTTATTTAATAAACTATGCTTTAACCTTTTATTGTTATCTACTCCCTTGGTAGTACTAGTCACCTGATTTAAATTTTACTTATTTTTTATTTTATTATAGTGACTTTTAAATAAGTTAAATTAAGAAGAAATAAAATTAAAAATAAAATATACAAGAAAAGATTCAACTATATTCATGCCTAATGCTTTTGATCTTACAACCTTATTAGCCATATTGAGAATATAATCTTGAATTTCTTTATCAAACTGAATTTCAATTAATTCTTTTATTAATATGTCAACCAATGACTTATTAATAAATTTAAATTAATTTTAAATATTTTAGTGTGATAGTTGTATACTATAATGAAATCTAAATAGTATTAGTAATTATCATAAAATAGAGTCTTTTAGACTTTTTTAATAATTTATATTAATTATTTATTCCATATAATTTTAAGTAGTTATGTTTATGATCTTTTAAACTAGTATGATAAAGGACTAATAAAACTAGTATAAATTACATATGCTTAAGTTATTTATAATAATATAATCTAAAAAAAATTTATGGATAGTTATAAGAATATAATGAAGGAAGTATCAATATAATAAAATAAAATAATATTAATATTTTAAGTTTTTTAATAAATATTAAACTATTGATATTATCTTTATTTCACTTTTGGATAAAATATTGACATAATATTAACATAAAACTATTTATAGAGGACTGATGTCACATCCTGATTTTTTATTTATTTCCACACAGGCCAAATAGATAAACATCACTTTATTCATCATCTATAACCATTTATTATAGTTTATTTATTCATCAAATTACAAATAGAAAAGTAAACATAGTGATGTTAACTTCAAGAGTCATCCTAGTGGCTCTACCTAGCGGTAGAGGAAGGTCCGCTCTCCACTGGAATCCGATTTAGTACTAGAGGGAGGCTGCTCTGAAAATCAAAAACAAAGAAAATTCAGCAACGCTGAGTAGGAACCCCAAAAGTCAAATCAAGATAAATACATGACCAAAATTCAATCAATCATCCCATTGGCGTATATCAAGTACCCGAAGGAGCACTCCCCCAATAGCGGATGGAGAGGCTTTATCCTACCGGATGAGTTTGTGTTCTCCCAACAGCGGATGGAGGCAAACTCATATCACACTCCCAACAGCGGATGGAGTGGTGTCCCACACCCGCCAAAGTGGGGACACGTTCCTCCCAACAGCGGATGGAGGAACCGTCCAGCCGCCACGTCTAACGGCCCGCTAATCCCCGAAGGGAATCGCCCTACTTGCTCTTGGCAGGAATATAATCTCACACTGGTCATATCCATTTCGGGATGAAATAATATATTTAAAACATCTCTTTCAAAAATCATCAATATCAAATAATATAAATTAACCCTCAATTGACTTGAACTCTAGTTTAATCGATTCAATTGAACTCGATTTACTAGAGCCTAACTGAACTGATCTCTAATCCTTATTTAACTAGTCTGGAACCACCCTAGACTAGTATAATTTAGACTAGATTAAGTTCAATTTAGGTTAAACTAACTTGAATAAGTCAATCAATTCGGAATCACCCTGAATTGATCTAGACTAATCAAGTCTAGTTTAATTCAATCAATATTTGGGCTCAAGTTTAACAATAATATTGGGCTAGATTGAGCCAGTCCATCTACTGGTCATGTGCATTATACATGATTGAGCATGCATTACATAAAACTGGCCCAGCCCTGGCCCATGGACTAGTCATAGCATATACCCATTAACAACATAAATGAAAACATAATAATGCGATAGATGAGGAGAAAAGCTTTAATACAAAGAAATAACATTCTTAATTTGACTAGAAATCATAAGACATTAAAAGAGGGACTAGGAGATAAGTTTTAACACAAGGAAATAACTTTCTAAATTCAAATAAAAATCATGTTTTCAACACATAAAATTTCAACATATTCTAGTCATATTTTAAATCATTCAGAATAATATATTTTAAATTTCAGATCAAAGAATATAAAAAAAAGGGATTTTAGATAACATATTCTAGTCTAACAAGATTTTAATCCAAATAAGATTGAAGATAAACTGTAATACAGAAAATATATCATATAAAACATATATTTTTTTAACATATTTAATTCTACAATAAAAACCTTAATCATGGGTCAAAGAATATTATGAAAACTTTAATTGATTATTTTAATATAAAAAATTTGACATTTAAAGAATTGATACACATTTTTCAAACTATAAAACTTTCAACATTTAAAGAATCAAAATAAAAGCTAAAACTTTTAAGAAAGGTAGGGAAACCTACCTCTTGTCAATAGGGTGTAACTCCTCATTCTCTTGTCAACAGGGTGTAACTCCTCGTTCCTCCCGCCAGGCTCGACTAGGTGAGGAACGAAGGAGAGAGATCCCTCCCATTTAAATAGGAGGAGGTGAGCCTCTATTAAGGGAAATAAATTTTAATTTTCGTATTTATTTAATATAAATTATTTCCATTTAATATACTAACAAATATGATATCATCATATTTGGAATACTTACTAGTTATTTCCATAATTCATATCAACAAACACGGAAGTAGATTAAGATTTCCTTAAATTATAATAACAAGTAAGGAAAGAAAATCAATTCCTAACTTAAATATTTGATGTGATTACATTTCTCCCCTCCTATAGGAAATTTGGTCCCCAAATTTAGCTTACCTTAATAGAATAGATGAGGATATTGCTCTCGCATATCTTCTTCTCTTTCCCATGTTGCCTCTTGGTCTGATGGTGTTGCTAACAAATCTTTACCAAAGGTATAATTTTGTTCCTTAGAACATGTTCTTCTCTTTTCAAGATCTGGGTTGGTTGTTCTCTAAAAGTGGCATAATCTCGTAATTGTAGAGGTTGGTAAGATATGACATGTGATGGATCCCTGATATATCTTCGAAGCATTGACACGTGGAATACATCATGGATGCTAGCCAAAGCCGGGGGCAATGCCAATCTGGATGCCCGCCACGTTCCTCCCGCTAGGCTCGACTAGGTGAGGAACGAAGAAGAGAGATCCCTCCCCTTTAAATAGGAGGAGATGAGCCTCTATTAAGGGAAATAAATTTTAATTTTTGTATTTATTTAATATAAATTATTTCCATTTAATATACTAACATATATGATATCATCATATTTGGAATACTTACTAGTTATTTCCTTAATTCATATCAACAAACACGGAAGTAGATTAAGATTTTCTTAAATTATAATAACAAGTAAGGAAAGAAAATCAATTCCTAACTTAAATATTTGATGTGATTACATTTCTCCCCTCCTATAGGAAATTTGGTCCCCAAATTTAGCTTACCTTAATAGAATAGATGAGGATACTGCTCTCGCATATCTTCTTCTCTTTCCCATGTTGCCTCTTGGTCTGAATGGTGTTGCTAACAAATCTTTACCAAAGGTATAATTTTGTTCCTTAGAACATGTTCTTCTCTTTTCAAGATCTGGGTTGGTTGTTCTCTAAAAGTGGCATAATCTCGTAATTGTAGAGGTTGGTAAGATATGACATGTGATGGATCCCTGATATATCTTCGAAGCATTGACACGTGGAATACATCATGGATGCTAGCCAAAGCCGGGGGCAATGCCAATCTGTATGCTACAGGCCCAACCTTTTGTAAGATCTCAAATAGGCCAATAAATCTTGGGGCTAACTTTCCCCTTTGACCAAACCTCATAACTCCCTTGGTTGGCGACACCTTTAAGAAGACGTGCTCACCAATTTCAAACTCTAGATCTCTTCGCCTTCGATCTGCATAACTTTTCTGACGACTTTGAGCTGTTAATAATCTTTGGCGTATAATTCGAATATTATCAACATCTTTTTGAATTAATTGAGGCCCCAAAAGCTTCCCTTCTCCCACCTCATCCCAATATACACGTGATCTGCACTTTCTTCCATAAAGAGCTTCAAATGGAGCCATCTGTATTGTAGAGTGGTAACTATTATTATAAGAAAACTCAATTAGATGCAAGTACATATCCCAACTCCCACCAAAGTCCAAAGCACATGCTCTTAAGAGGTCTTCAAGAGTTTGTATTGTCCTTTCAGATTGGCCATCGGTTTGGGGGTGAAAAGCTGTACTAAACTTTAACTGCGTGCCCAAAGATTTTTGTAGACTTCCCCAAAATTTAGAGGTGAATCTTAGATCTCTATCTGAGATAATGCTAACTGGCACCCCATGATATCGAATAATTTCTTTAATATATAAGCTTACTAGTTTATCTAATGAATACTTCTTGTTAATAGAGAGGAAGTGAGCAGATTTAGTAAGTCTGTCTACTATTACCCAAATTTCGTCATATCCTTTCACAGTCTTGGGTAATCCTGTCACGAAATCTATAGTGACTTGCTCCCACTTCCATTCAGGAATCAAAATCCTTTGTAATTTTCCTGTAGGTACTCGATGTTCTATCTTCACTTGTTGGCATATCAAACATTTAGAAACAAATTCTGCTATATCTCTCTTCATACCACGCCACCAATAGTTTTGGCGTAAATCTCGATACATCTTAGTAGTCCCGGGATGGATGTTAAATTTTGATCTATGTGCCTCATCCAATAATTGTATCTTTACTGGATGGCTTTCGGGAACACAAAGTCGATTATGGAATATAATAGAACCATCTTCGGCTTGGAGGAATTCAGGTCTAGATCCTTGAGCTATTTCCTTAACTATCATTTGAAGATATGTATCTTCCTTTTGACCTTCTTTAACCTTTTCTACCAAAAATGATTGTGCCATCAAACACATAAGAAAACCTTTATTTGTCTCTGATAAAAGTTTAAGTTTTAAGTCTGCTAACTCCGTTATCATAGAATTCCTTTGAATATTCATATAGGCTACAAGACTGTAGGTATTTCTGCTTAAGGCATCAGCAACTATATTAGCTTTCCCAGGATGGTAGTTGATATTAAAATCATAATCCTTTAGAAAGTCCAACCACCTTCTTTGTCTCATATTTAAATCTTTCTGTGTGAAAATATATTTGAGACTCTTATGATCTGTGAAGATTTCGAAAGTCTGTCCATATAGATAATGCCTCCAAATTTTCAGTGCAAAAATGATAGCTGCTAGCTCCAAGTCATGAGTATGATAGTTCTTTTCATGAGGCTTTAATTGCCTCGATGCATAAGCAACTACCCTCTCGTTTTGCATTAGAACGCAACCAAGCCCTTGTAGTGAGGCATCACTATACACTACAAAACCTTCTCCCCTGAAGGAATCACCAAGATAGGAGCACTGGTTAACTTCTTCTTCAATTCTTGAAAACTTTGTTGACATTTATCATCCCACATGAATTTTATGTTCTTTTGTGTCAACTTGGTCAATGGTGCTGCTATTTTTGAAAAGCCTTCTACGAATCTTCTATAGTATCCAACCAAACCCAAGAAGCTTCTAATCTCTGAAACATTAGAAGGCTGCTTCCATTTTATCACAGCTTCAATCTTGTGAGGGTCAACAGATATGCCAGCGCTCGAAATTACATGACCGAGAAACATAATTTCATTGAGCCAAAAGTTACACTTACTTAACTTGGCATATAGTTTCTCTCGCATTAGGACTTCCAGAACTGTCTTAAGATGGTGTTTATGCTCTGCTATGCTTTTGGAGTAGATCAAGATATCATCAATAAACACAATTACAAATTTATCGAGATAAGGGTGGAACACTCTATTCATGAGATCTATGAAGGCAGCTGGTGCATTTGTGAGTCCAAAAGGCATTACTAAGAATTCATAATGACCATATCTTGTTCTAAAGACAGTTTTCTGTATGTCTCCTTCCCTTATCTTTAGTTGATGATACCCGGATCTCAAATCAATCTTTGAGTATACCTGAGTACCTTGAAGTTGATCAAACAGGTCATCTATTCGAGGAAGAGGATATTTATTCTTTATGGTCACTTGGTTGAGTTGTCTATAATCAATGCATGGTCGCATAGATCCATCTTTCTTCTTCACAAATAGGACAGGGGCACCCCAAGGTGATACACTAGGTCGAATAAAACCCTTGTCCAAAAGCTCTTGGATCTGTTTCTTTAACTCCTCCAACTCAATTGGTGCCATTCTATACGGAGGTTTAGAAATAGGTGCAGTACCAGGTAGAAGATCAATTGTAAATTCAATCTGTCTATTTGGTGGCAGTGCAAGTAGATCTTCAGGAAAAATATTTGGAAAATCCCGTACAATGGGGATGTCCTTTAATATTGGCTTCTTAGATTCTTCTCCAGAAATAAAGGTCAAGTATCCCTGACATCCCTTCAGTAATAGTTGGGTAGCACTCAAGGCTGAAATAATAGAAGGGAACTTTTCTTGAATCCCAATGAACTTGAAAGGTGGTTGATCTAGAGGTGAGAAAGTAACAGTCTTCCGAAAACAATCGACACTTGCATGGTATGCGGAAAGCCAATCCATACCCAAGATAGCGTCGAAATCTTGAAATTCTAGTAGAATAAGATCTACTAGCAAATCGTGACTTTCAATAGTAATAACACAGTTTCTATATATCTGATCAACTATCAAAGAGTTTCCAATCGGTGTTACTACCATTAATGCATTATTCATTGTCTCACGATTCTTATGCAGTTTCATAGCAAAACAAGGTGATATAAAAGAATGCGTAGAACCAGAATCAATAAGCACAGATGCTGGCATACCACAGAGTGTGATGATACCTTTAATAATAGATCCCGAGGCTTCAGCATCTTGGTGAGTCAGTGCATAGACTATTGCCTATCCTTCCTCTCTCGGTCGTAGCTGTTGTTGTCCAGTTGTTTGGGGTGGAGCTCGGCGTTGATGTTGCTTCCGTGGGCAATCCTTCGACATGTGCCCGGGTTGTTGACAATAAAAACATACGTATTGTCCCATTGGGCATGAGGTGGAAACATGATCTGTCTTCCCACAGAAATAACATCTTATAACAACTTGATTGCTAGGAGCTCCTCCTTGTTGATGCCCGAAGTGTTTGCCTTTTCCTTTCTTTGAGGGTCCAGAATGTGACCCCCCCATACGTAAATGGTGCAGCACTAAAAGGTCGCTTTCGATCCTTTGTTTGTTGTAATTCATTATCTAATTTCTCTACCACCAAAGCTCGATTTAACACTTCAGCATATGTTGGTAAAATCAGTACTGCAACAGACTTTCTAATTGATGATCGAAGTCCCCTCTCAAAATGATGGACTCTTTGACTTTCATTAAAAGCAATATGTGGAGAAAACTGAGCCAACTCAGTGAAATGATAATCATATTCCATTATAGTTCTATTTCCTTGGTGGATGCTAAGGAACTCTTGTTGTTTCTCAAAGCGAACTGAATCAGGAAAGAACTGCTCATAAAATGCATCTTTAAATTGCTCCCAAGTTACCACAGTACCTCCTGCCTCTAACATCCTCCTTTTTGAGGTCCACAAGTGTCTGCCTTCCCTTCCAAAATGAAAGAAGCAAAAGGCACTTTCTGATTTTCCCTACATTCGATAGCTTCGAATGTCTTTTCCACTTGACGAATCCAATGTTCAGCAAAGATTGGGTCTGGCTTGCCCTCAAAAATTGGTGGTCCCAATCTCTTAAAGTGGTCTAAAGTATTATTCCTATCCCGTGGAATTTCATCTCGTTCCTCCTGACGCTCAAAGTATCCTCTAATAGCATTGAGGACTCCGTGTACGTCATCTTGAGCATTGACGGGTGCTGGGGCATGAGGGGCATTTTGCGTAGTCGGAGAAGCTGGCCCATAATTAGTGACAGGTGTACGGGAGGACTGGGTTTGCTCTACGATGCGTGGAGCTTCCAAGTTATTATTTGTTTGAATACCTCTCCGAGTGCGTAGACCAATAGCATTACGACCAGGAGCACCCCGAGTGACAGGACCACTAATTTCTGGAATTGGCTCCATTACTCCTATAATAGGTTAAAGACAATCATCGGTTAGAGTCAATTAAGGGACCTAATATACCTATAGGCCATAAACCATACTCTGATACCATAAAAAGATGTCACATCCTAATTTTTTATTTATTTATTTATTTATTTCCACACATGCCAAATAGATAAACATCACTTTATTCATCATCTATAACCATTTATTACAATTTATTTATTCATCAAATTACAAATAGAAAAGTAAATATAGTGATGTTAACTTCAAGAGTCATCCTAGTGGCTCTACTTAGCGGTAGAGGAAGGTCCGCTCTCCACTGGAATCCGATTTAGTACTAGAGGGAGGCTGCTCTAAAAATCAAAAACAAAGAAAATTCAGCAACGCTGAGTAGGAACCCCAAAAGTCAAATCAAGATAAATACATGACCAAAATTCAATCAATCATCCCATTGGCGTATATCAAGTACCCGAAGGAGCACTCCCCCAACAGCGGATGGAGAGGCTTTATCCTACCGGATGAGTTTGTGTTCTCCCAACAGCGGATGGAGGCAAACTCATATCGAATATAATCTCACACTGGTCATATCCATTTCGGGATGAAATAATATATTTAAAACATCTCTTTCAAAAATCATCAATATCAAATAATATAAATTAACCCTCAATTGACTTGAACTCTAGTTTAATCGATTCAATTGAACTCGATTTACTAGAGCCTAACTGAACTGATCTCTAATCCTTATTTAACTGGTCTAGAACCACCCTAGACCAGTATAATTTAGACTAGATTAAGTTCAATTTAGGTTAAACTAACTTGAATAAGTCAATCAATTCGGAATCACCCTGAATTGATCTAGACTAATCAAGTCTAGTTTAATTCAATCAATATTTGGGCTCAAGTTCAACAATAATATTGGGCTAGATTGAGCCAATCCATCTACTGGTCATGTGCATTATACATGATTGAGCATGCATTACATAAAACTGGCCCAGCCCTGGCCCATGGACTAGTCATAGCATATACCCATTAACAACATAAATGAAAACATAATAATGCGATAGATGAGGAGAAAAGCCTTAATACAAAGAAATAACATTCTCAATTTGACTAGAAATCATAAGACATTAAAAGAGGGACTAGGAGATAAGTTTTAACACAAGGAAATAGCTTTCTAAATTCAAATAAAAATCATGTTTTCAACACATAAAATTTCAACATATTCTAGTCATATTTTAAATCATTCAGAATAATATATTTTAAATTTCAGATCAAAGAATATAAAAAAAAAGGGATTTTAGATAACATATTCTAGTCTAACAAGATTTTAATCCAAATAAGATTGAAGATAAACTGTAATACAGAAAATATATCATATAAAACATATATTTTTTTAACATATTTAATTCTACAATAAAAACCTTAATCATGGGTCAAAGAATATTATGAAAACTTTAATTGATTATTTTAATATAAAAAATTTGACATTTAAAGAATTGATACACATTTTTCAAACTATAAAACTTTCAACATTTAAAGAATCAAAATAAAAGCTAAAACTTTTAAGAAAGGTAGGGAAACCTACCTCTTGTCAATAGGGTGTAACTTCTCATTCTCTTGTCAAGAGGGTGTAACTCCTCGTTCCTCCCGCCGGGCTCGACTAGGTGAGGAACGAAGGAGAGAGATCCCTCCCCTTTAAATAGGAGGAGGTGAGCCTCTATTAAGGGAAATAAATTTTAATTTTCGTATTTATTTAATATAAATTATTTCCATTTAATATACTAACAAATATGATATCATCATATTTGGAATACTTACTAGTTATTTCCTTAATTCATATCAACAAACACGGAAGTAGATTAAGATTTCCTTAAATTATAATAACAAGTAAGGAAAGAAAATCAATTCCTAACTTAAATATTTGATGTGATTACAACTGATACAATCTTTGTAGAATAGTATTACTAATACTAAGTATACAAACTTTAAACAATAATGATATCCAAAATAATATCATCCTTTCTCATTATCAATTTATTTGGAGTAGATTCTCCCTTATGATTATTTAAGTCTCGAAACTATGTATACTATTGTGAATATTATTTTTTAATATCATTTAAAATTAATTTTTTTAATATATTTTATAAATTATTGGTCGAGACCACTTGACGACTACAAGACTAATATAATAATTTAAAATATCTTATAAATAATAAAATATTTATTTAATTTACATCATAGAAGTCTTCTTTCCGAAGCCATTTTGGTAGCTATTGATCAGATAAAACTTAAATATATTTGTTATAAGTAATAATCATCAAATTTCTTCATTCTAATATATACTAAAATAGTTTATAATAATAAAATAATAATCAAAATAATTATTAAATATAATAAGAATAATATATATATAATTACAACGATGATAAAACATAAATTATATCTTTATGTGAAAAATAAATATTATTTTAAAATTTTAAATATATATGGGAATAATTAAATAAATATTCAATAATAATAATTAGATTTTTAATTATCACATGTAAAATTTTATTAATATGTCATATGAGAATACTATAAAAGAAAATTATAATTTATATATTTTTTAAATTTCACATGAAATCCTTACACCAATCAACCCTATTTAATTGGACAGGCACAAAATCAAACTAAATATCATATCAATTAAGTTTGTCAAAATATTAAAGTTAGATCAAAATAAAAAATAATCAAAATTTAACTTTTTTTATTCTGATTAAAACTTAATTAATCTAAATCCAATTAAGTAGTCAAGATATAGTCACAATTAAGGTTCATAAAAATATTTAATTTAAAATAAAATAAATTAGTTAATTTTATAATTGAGGATATAAATAAAAAATATTTAATTTCAGAAAGGTAAAATTATAATTTTTATAAGATATATAATAGAAATATCTGATTTCTAAATAGCATAAGTCAAAAAATGAATTAAAGACCCAGATCTAATTCTTAATGGGTAAAAATATCTTTTTAGTTAATAATAAAGAAAACTCTAAAACTACTTTCGTTATCGTCGCCACCATTGTGTTCCACCTCACCCACGCGCATAGGTGTCGCTAATTACATACCAACCATCCACAACCTTTACACCACCCATGGTGGCACGATTGTTCTCACATGACTCACCGACAATGCCTCATTGTCACCACATTGCCATCGTGCCCATGCATGGTTGTGCACCGATTGGCAGCCACACCATCATTATGTCGTGTTGCCACACCCACATATGGTTGTACACTGACCGGTGACCACCACAATCATTGTGGTGTGTGGCTGTGCTGACAATTCTGTCGTGTAGCCATTGGGTAACATGGCCTTCGACATCTAATCAACACCAACCTTAGCAAGCAAATGTTGTAGTGGCGGTACTACAACTGTTGATCAAAGACAATGATGTCCTGTAGTCGCCATAACTATCGCAAGCAACGACACTACTAAAGTCACTATACATAGTGGCACTACTATAGTTGCTTATGATTAAGGTAGGTTGGTCATCATAAGGGTATTGCACACAAGCAGTCGTGCTTGTGATCATCATCAACTGTCACATGACACTTCCATTGTGTATGCAGTCACTGCCTATAATTGGGCCCAAGACCACTATAAGCCATCTCCCTCGATAAAACTATCATTGATAACAAATTGTCAATAGTGGCTTATCAATCAAGCACGAGAAACTTTGGATTGCTCGCAAGCAAGTGATAGGGCAAACTACATTAAATAGCAAATTGATAATATAAACTAATCATATAAGCATCATAAATCAAAATTAAATAACATATTTTTGTAAGCGAAGAGTACTAATAAATATATTTAAATATAAAATAGATCTAAAATACTTTTACGATTTAAAATATTTGAAAATATGACTCTGATACCAATTATAAGCATAAAAACTATGATTATACTACTATTATATAAAAATATTTAATATCAGAAACTAAAATTGAATAATGATATCTCATGTAACTTTCAATGCTACTAAGAAAGTTTTTATATGATCTACGGATATATTATTATTGGATTCAAAAATTATAGTAATGTCGATCTGCATGGATAACTATAGTTGATTTCTCCTCTCTTTATATCCTTTATAGGATCAATATGAGCAATGGTTTAGGGATTAAGGGAGATTGAGAATAAATCTATTATATCAATAACTAATTATTTATTTTTAGGAGATCTTATTTGTTTATTTGTTTATAAGCAAGTGTAAAGAGTCTAAGTTGGTAATTATGTGAGTTCCTCCAAGAAATTCTATCATAATTTAATTTATTTTTATTTATTAATAATCATAATCAGAATTTATAATACAAAGAATATGGTTAACTTTGATCATCTTCCACCAATATGAGTTAATCAACTCGATAGAACTATTTACTTGATTGACGATTGACGATAAGAAACGCCCTAGAAAGCATCGTAAATGAAAGGATTGCCCGTAGGAACTTGATGCCTACGTTATTTCCTAAGAGCTTGGTTTTGTTGTCGCTATTCACAAGGCAATCACAATCTCTGACTTTTTTTACTTCTCTTGATACGTGCAGAAACGAGCTTCATTTCTGTTGATTGGAAAAATTATATTCCTGAAAAACCATCATTCAAATTCTCATGCAACTTAATGTTTAAGATTGATCACATTATCAGAAGAGCACTGCAATCTGTTGTTGCTCTACTTTCAGCATTCAAAGAGCCCGAGGTCAAACTGTTCATACCTTTGACTGTAATTAAAGATGACAGTTATTACATAATCGACCAACATGCTTGTTACATAATTCGAGCCGGACCCACTTCGATCCTCTAGTACGATGCTGCCACATCATATACCAACGCTGCGTCGTGGTTGACCTCATATAGCTGCATAGCCGCATAGCCCACACATGGAGTGGCCTCGCCACGAGCCCACGCCGCGCGTCATTCCTCCGCACGACGAACGTGAGCCCGTGGCGGAGCCAAGCACACACGTATCGGACGGGGGGAGGGAGGCGCACGCCGACCTCACAGGTTTCGCCCCTCCCCGAGCCTTCCGACGACGAATCGGCTCCGCCTGCCGTTCCTCCTCCTCCTCACCCCCTGAGCCAGTGCCGCACAGGTGTCGCGCAACCCGTCCATCCACAGAACCTGGCCGTCCGATCGCTCCTCCCTCTCCCATCCTCCATTAGCCCGCCCACTCCTCCCCTGGCCAAAAGTAGCACCCGCTTACTCCATTGAACCCCGTTCCCCAGGAGGCGAGAAACAGAGGAGGAGCTCGAGGCGTTCCTTCCTTTGTTTCCTCCCTATTCATAGTGTCTCGTCTCTCCTCCTCCCACTTTAATTAGGGCGTCCGTAACGGATAAAGGAGTGAAGAAGAAAGAGAGGAGAGGGAGAGGAAGGGGGAGGGAATGATGTTACTGCTGTTTCTGTTCGTCGCCCTGTTCTTGGTGTGCTTCGGGATGGGCGTGGTGTTCATGGTGTACATGTGCATGCTGTGGTCGTCGATGCTGCGGAACGGGGAGGGGAACAAGAGCGGGAAGGGGCTGTCCACGGCGGAGCTGGAGCGGCTGGGCGGGGAGGCGGACGGGGGGGCGGTGGCCGGCCAGGAGTGCGCGGTGTGCCTGGAGGACATCGAGGCGGGACAGGCGGCGCGGGTGCTGCCCGAATGCCGGCACGCCTTCCACCGCCTCTGCGCCGACCGGTGGCTCTCGGCGCACCCGGACTGCCCCCTCTGCCGCGCCCAACTCCACCCTCCTCCTCCCCCTCCCCCTCCGCCTCCCTTGGCTCCGCCTTCGGTCCCCGTGCAAGTGGTCGTGGCTGCATGAGAGCGCTCCAGCTTTGCTCGCGTCTTCTCTTGCATTAATCTTCGTTAGGAATACATTATTTCTTTTATATTTAGGTTAGTTAATGGCCTTTTTCTATTTGAAAATTTTGATTCAGTAGGTTTAGCTATTAAGCTATACATAAGCAAACACAATTATTAGATTTTCTTATTGATTTTTTCCTCTTTTTTGGTGTACAAATGTTTGGCTAATCTTTTCAATGAGGTTTTGCTAGGAAGTAAATGTTGAGATATCAGCTTTAATTTTCTTTAAGATGAATGATACTGAATCCAAGCTTTCTTGTTTCGGGGCGTCAACTGTGTTAGCTTTATTGATAGCCTCTTTAGCAGCTTCTGCCCTCGAATGAATCTGTGCAAAGAACACACGTAAACCAATCAGAACATGATATATACTGCTCTTCATCTTCTCTATGGTCATGGAAGCCTCTATAGTATCATCATCCACTTGTCCATGATACCTGGACATGCATTGCCTACTTACAAACCTAAAATGGATGTGTTTTTGTAAAAGATTAAGGATAATATATTGCTATCATAAAATCTATAATCATGTTATCTATAATACGAAAAAAAATTTTATGCCTCAATAGATTAGAGACAATGTATATTTCAAATAACATAGCATTTGGATGGTTCAAATAACTGTGGTATGCATACGGGTCTAGAAGAGTCAGTGTATTATTATATTATAAAGAGGTGCTTACGTACCTCAAACCCCACTTAGCCTCCTAATTCACAACATAACCAAAGGCTCATCCTTTGATGGTATTCTGGAATATCTGCGGTGTTTATCTTTGATGGTATTCTGGAATATCCTCAGTATTTACGTCTCTGTATACTTATACAGTGGTGACGATGACATTTTATCCTATGATGGTATGTACAGTTTGGCAAGTCCCATAGTCCCACATCGGAAAAATCAGGCTTATTATCTCTTATTGGAATTATAAATAAGGGTTTGGGCTTTGAAATCAGATGTACCACAAGAGGCACCATAAGATAAACCTAAGTATTTGCTTTGGGTTTAAATCCACACTTAGTTAAATAGTTTGGGCTTATAATTTGGGTTTTTTCTTGTTTAGTATTTTCGGGTGTTTTATGGCCTAGGAACATCTTCCTAAGACATTTGTAATAGTCTCTTTTATAGTAGTGATTTGCTCCTCATTTGTCCGTGGATATAGGTCAAGGTTAATTGATCGAACCACGTAAATCTGGTGTTCTTGTCGCTTTTATCTTTTCGCTTTATTGTCTTTGTTGGGTTATCAAAATTACCCTTTGGTAAATTTCTTGGAGTTAGCTCTAACAAACTGGTATCAGAGCCTGGTTTCGGGATCTTTTGGCAACGATGACAATAACAAAGATTGTTGTCGAGAAATTCGATAGAAATGTCAACTTCGGCATGTGGCAACTTAAGATGAAGGTCATGAAGGCCCGATCCATCATTATTCTAAATCTCTTTGACGAGGTTTTACGCGAGGTAGCTACGGAGACTACGGCTAAGAGCATGTGGGACAAGCTTAAAGCCTTGTATACGAAGAGGACAGTAGAGAATCGTCTTTACTTAAAGCAGAGTTTGTATATGCTTCGGATGACTAAAGATACATCTATACTCTCACATCTTGATAAATTTGATTCCTTGGTTATAGATTTGGAGAATATAGATGCAAAAATTGATGATGATGATAAAACCCTATTACTTTTGTGTTCTCTTCCCCAATTTTTTAAGCATTTCCGTGATACTATGATTTATGGAAAAGAAACAATTTCATATCAGAAAATTAAATCTGCACTAAAATCTAAAGAGCAGATAGACAGGGATATTACTAGGGAAAGTAGAGAGAATCATGATTGTTAGGGGGAGAACAAATAAAAGGGAATTTGACAGTAGTAGATCTAAATCCAAACATAGAAATTTGGAGTGCAGATATTGTCATAAGATGAGGCACATTAAGGTTGATTGCTTTAAATTAAAAAATAAATTAAAGTAAAAGGAAAAAATTATTGAGAAAACTACTGAGTCTGCTGAAGCTAGTGTAGCAACTGATGAGAATGTTGAAAATATTTTCTCTTCTATTGATGACAGGATAAGGTCTAAAAATGAATGGATTTTAGATTCAGGTTGTTCTTATCACATATGTCCTAATAGAGATTTGTTTTCCACATATGAATCTTGTAATGGTGGAATTGTTTTGATGGGCAATAATGCAACATGTGATGTTGTTGGTAGAGGAACAATCCGATTTAAAATGCATGATGGTATTATGAGGACGCTCACTAATGTTAGATATGTTCCTGATTTAAAAAAGAATATCATCTCTTTAGGCACCTTAGAGGCCCTTGGGTGTAAATACACAACTGAATGTGGAGTTATGAAAGTTTCTAGAAGTGCTCTTGTTGTTATGAAAGCTTGTAGGTCTGGTAGCTTATATATTCTGCAGGGAACTACTGTCATAGGTTCGGTTGCAGTTTTGTCATCATCATTGTCTGATTCTGACATCACCAAATTATGGCATATGCGTTTGGGTCATATGAGCGAAAAATGTTTGAGTATATTGAGCAAAAGGGGTCTACTTTGTGGAGAGAGTACTGGGCCACTGGATTTTTGTGAACACTACATTTTTGGAAAGCAGAAAAGAGTCAGCTTCAATTCTCTGGCAGTTCACAAAACGAAAGGTACTCTTGACTATATTCATTCAGACCTTTGGGGTCCAGCTCATGTTCAGTCTAAGGGTGGTGCCAAGTATATGTTGACTTTTATTGACGATTATTCCAGGAAAGTTTGGATTTATTTTCTGAAGAATAAAAATGATGTTTTTCTAACCTTTAAACAATGGAAGGCTTTGATTGAGAAACAAACAGGTAAACATATTAAGTGGCTTCGAACAGATAATGGCATGGAATTTTGTGAAGATGACTTTAATGAATTTTACAAAAATGAAGGAATCGTTCGGTATCGCACTGTTAGGATGACGCCTAAGCAAAATGGTGTGGCCGAACGTATGAACATAACACTCTTGGAGAGAGCAAGGTGTATGATCTCAAATGCAGGGTTGACAAAGGACTTTTGGGCAGAGGCAATTAATATGGCATGTTACGTTGTCAACCGCGCTCCTTCTACAACACTTAACTTTAAAACTCCGGAGGAAGTTTGGTTAGGTACTCCTGCTGATTACTGTGATTTTCGCTTTATCTGGTGTTCTTGTCGTTTTTATCTTTTCGCTTTATTATCTTTGTTGAGTTGCTAAAATTATCCTTTGGTAAATTTCTTGGGGCTAGCTCTAACAGATAGCACCTATAAAAAAAAATTATGAGAAAGAGATTTTAGACCTAAAAGCTAAGAGAGTATATCATATATAATATTAGGAAAGTGAATCAAGTGCATTATCAACTCTAATATTTTTATATAAAAAATTATATATACATTATTCAAAACCAACATAAGTGATAAATTTTATGATGAGGTCTCAAACTTTATTCATCATACTAAAATTTTAGGTATATAAAATTTATAAAATAAGATCTTACACTCATAATCTAAGATGAGTTAGTATATAAATATTTGTATATGACGAAGGTGAGATTCGATATATTACCATCAAACTAATTTTTACCATGTATACTAGCTAATATCACAATCTTCGGTATGTAAGTCTAGTATATCATCATCAAATCAAATTTTAAGACGTTTTATATATAAATATTTATTTACACGAATAAATTTTGAACTCTTAAATTAAATAAACTTTAAGTATAAATTAATGGTTTAGGTATATATTTCTATACATTCATATCCATATATGTGTTGGATCCCTGTATCTTGCTTGGCATACGTATCTCATACTTGAGATCTCTCACACAGACATGTTATATCAGCCTGTGGTGCCTCAAGTCGAGACATGAGGAAATGTGCGTTGCATGCATGTCACCACTCCAGTTCTTAAGCCGTGGCTGAAGCCGAGACATGCAGCAGTGCTCTTCCTGGCCCGTAGAGAGGTTGTTGGCAAGGATTAAATGATCCCGCGAGAGAGAGAGAGAGAGAGAGAGAGAGAAGGTGGAGGTCGCTGCAGCGTGCTAAAACAGGTTTGACAAGAGAGGGGAGGCATTTATACACATCGATGCTGGTGCGTCAGACAAAGATTCCCCCTCATTCACTCCTCTTCCGAACCCCCCCATTCCCCCTCTCGCATTTACTCCTCCCATCGCCACCCCACACCTTCGCCTTTCCTTCCTTCTCCCTCTTGAAATCTACAACCATTAGTTACTCCACACCTCAGGCGATGAAGCATCTCTCTTCTCCCAAGAGCCACTCCTTCATTTAATTGATCTGCATACAACATGCAGCATCATGTGATACAGGGAGAGGGGGTCAGAAGCCAGTAGCAGCAGCTGCTGCTGCTGCTGCTGCTGCTGTTGTTGCTGATTCCACTTGTATATGTGTTTATCTCGAGTATACATTATATGGTGTCTGTTCATTTTCTCCATAATATAAAGCTTCAATGGAAAGAGCGATTTAATTAGTCGACTCACCGTCTCATCTGAACATTTATGCTCCATTGTCTTTGCATGCACGCAACAAGTTTTACCCCCCTCTCTCTCTCTCTCTCTCTCTCTCTCTCTCTCTCTCTTCACATGATGTAGCCTTCAATGGTCAGACGACATCAGTTAATGTCTGAAGAAGCTAAATCTCAAAAGCTGTTGCTGGAGTGATACCTTCGTGTACCATTTGGATGCACGTATATAAATGAAAAGTAAGAGAAGGAAACCAAAGCTCGTTTCTCGTCACGAGAAAAATGTCATCTTATTAATTAAGAAAAGTCACATAGATGTAAACAATGTTTCTGAGAAGAGAGAGAGAGAGAGACTGGAGGGTGAGAATAATATCGAGAGGGAGGTTTACTATTAATGCTGCAGCCTGTCTATCTCCTTTGGTTGTCGGGAGCCTTAAATGCCATCCCCACCCTTCGACCTCCTTAAATTCCAAGACATTCCATTCCTCCACCACCTCTCTCTCATCTCTCAAGCTTCCCATCTTCTCGTCAGAAGAGAGAAGCTGCTCAATTTTGCAGTCGTCTTCCTTCTTTTCTTTCTTCCGCACCTCTCGCCAGGAGAAGAAAGCAGTGTCTGCAGTTGCAAATGGAGGAGGACGAGATCACCATGAAATAGTTACTATGATGTTGGCCCGGCTCACTCAGAGTGCACCATTTTTGGGCAATGCAAAGCCCTAAGATCTTGTTATCTGATTGAGCCGTGCCAATATCTTAGCACTCTTTCATCCCACCCAGTCAAGACTGCCTACTTTTAACAGTAAACTGCTCATTCTCGTCTTCTTCTTCTCCAAGCTTGATCACAACTTCTCTCTTTGTTATTGTACGAATATTTACAGGTCACAAGTTAAGGCAACGTGAAAGCTGCAGGTCTAGGAGAAGAGGTATAACCCTAACTATTTCTCTTAGCTTTGTGGCTTGATACAATGATCACTATAGCACTACCATCACGAAACATAACAAGGTGGGATTTCATGCCAGCCAATTAATCTGTGCACGAGAAAAGCACTGTTGCTAATCACACTGCATGCATGGGAATGGATCTCTTCATTGGGTTTAATCTCCTGCAAGAGGAACAGATGACCAAGGAAGGAGAACAAGTGGTTCAAGAGGATTAACTGAACGTACGTAAATGAGAGAGAAAAGCAAACATCAAAGCATTTGAACAGTAAAGCTGCATTTAAGCACGTAAATGCTCGTCTTCACGTCGCGACAGTCATACGGAGATTCCCATATTAATGTCTTCCCCACCCGTTTGATTCCTCTGACGCCATTTACTACGAGCTTTCCATTAATTCTACAGCTTTCCTCCTTCCCTTTTTTTACCGTCAGATGTAAAAGCAATGACAGCTACCTGTCATCTGATGTATGTGACCATCGGGAAGCATTATAATACATCCTGTATAGATATGGAATGTATCATATACATAGCATTGAAGAAGTGATACTGTACGAGTTGGTGGAGGGACAAAAACACTCCATATTTTCCAAGCATCAATATAATCCAAGAATGACAAAGGAGAAACAAATGTATAATTGTTTGCTGCTTGTGAGAGCTTCCGGACAAGATCTTATGGTTCATAGTATAAGGTTAATTATAAGAATATGAATCATTAGTGTAAGCTTAAGCTTTTAAATGGAATTATTTCGAGGTCATGAATCAGCCGAGTTATAAGAATATGAAACAAGTGCCAAAAATGTTAACATTTACTTCTTGTGAGAGCTTCCAGATTAGATCGTTCATAGCATAAACATAATCATAAGAACTGAATCGAAATTTTAATTTCATGGAACAATTAAACACAATAAAGCATTTGGATCAAATTAACAAAGACAAGCTATATTCTAAATGTTAGTGCCAACATGAAGATAAATGCAAACCAGTGAACGCAAAAACCCAAAACTTAGCTATCAAGATTGACTAGTGCAACCTCAGCTTGTATGGCATCTGACTCGGTAAAGGTCAAAGCCAATCCAACTCAGATATTAATAAATAGTATCTGTGGAGGTGATGTAATGGCAATGACTTGTAGTCAAGGAATAGAACAATTAATTACCGAATCCATGAAGTTTAGATCGTTCTTTTGACTAAGTTATGCCTTTCATATCTTCTAGATGGTTCGACCATACTAGTTTAAATCCAAAATAGATATAATATAAGACCAAGAAAACTTCAAGAGAAAGCAACACCGCATTAGTATTCTTAAAGGCTGACTTGTGCCGCATCCATCCAACTGTGGTAGTATTCTTAAAAGGGAGCCATGAACTGAACTCTTGTCAAGGAAGAGATCTTCTTATAGTCGAAAATAAATCAGTTTAGATCAGCTTTTGACTGAAGTTGTCACTTCGGTTCAACCGTAGTTGTTATAACCTTAGAATATTGACAAACATTACACTAATTTGAACCATCGGTTGATGGTTTTAAATCTTATTTATTATTTTTTAAAATTATTAATTTGATAAGGTTCAATCAATATTTATCGATCAGATACAAATCACTTAAAAGTGGATGATACAATTTGGTTCTTTAATTTTGTTTTTCTCTCTTTTAATTGTTATGATTCACGAGGGCTCATGACTCATCGAGGAGTTCCCTCGTTCTCTATATTTTATTCTTTTTCTTTTTTTTTATTATCGTCTTCTTTTTTATCGTTGGATATATCACAAAGAAGCATATATTCATATGTTAAAATGATATGGGATCCATATTAATTGGAGACCGTCCTAAGACCAATACTCAAAAATAGAAATAACAAAAATACTAAAATTATATTCATCACTTACTTTTTAAAAACTCTTTAAAATTAAAAAATACATATATATATATATATATATATATGAAGCATATATTTATGTTGAAAACCAATACTCAAAAATAGAAATAACAAAATACTAAAATTATCTTCATCACTTACTTTTATAAAAACTCTTTAAAATTAAAAAATGCTTATATATATATATATATATATATATATATATAGGGGCTTTCGCTTGGCTCGTCCCGCGGTCCTCACGTGCGCTGATCTCTTTGTCGTCGAAGCCAATTCAAGAGCTGCTGCCGACATCGACACGATGGGCTCCCTCTCAGCCGCGGCGTCGGAGTCCCTCCCGCCCCTCCCCTACCCACCCGCGCGGCGGGACGAGTCGGTCGTCGACGATTACCATGGAGTCCGCGTGTCCGACCCCTACAGATGGTGATTCCCGGGCCCCGTCTTGCTCAAAAACCCAATCAGATCGAATCTTTTCGAGTTCGGTGCGTTGTGAGGAAGATTGTGTTTCTTTTGGGGTACCCAGGTTGGAGGATCCGGATGCGGAGGAGGTGAAGGAGTTCGTGGAGAGGCAGGCTGCGTTGACCGACTCGGTGCTGGCGAGGTGCGAGGAGAGGGAGAGGCTGCGGCGCCAGATCACGGCGTTGTTTGATCACCCCCGGTATAGCACGCCGTTCAAGCGAGGCGGGAAGTACTTCTACTATCATAACACCGGTCTGCAGGCGCAAAGTGTTATCTACGTTCAGGTTGTTTCCTTTATCTTATGTCTAGATCATGATGGTGGTGCTAATGGATTTTCCATTTTGTTTCTTTGGTTGGGTAAGGATTCGTAAAACTAGGCTAAATAAGTTCATGATCTTTGTTTGTTGACTTATGTGTGATTGATAGGTTGTTTTGATTTGTTTATGCATCAATTATCCGTTAAGGCACATGTAAAATGATATGAATTTCTTGTAGAAATTTGCCATTTTAGATCTTTCTTTCCCTAGAAATGCTTGCTACTTTGTTTTGGATTTTTTTTCTTTTTAATTTGGAATAAGATTACCAAATTAAATCTGAATGTCCTAATTTATTGTAGAATCGTTTAGATTTGAATGGTTCCGTTTCTGACACTGATTTCATTATGAACCCTTTGCTTTGCTGCAGAAAGATTTGGATGGAGAGGCAGAGGTTCTGTTGGATCCTAATATACTTAGCGAGGATGGAACTGTTGCACTTTCGATGGCTTCTGTCAGCAAGGATGGCCGGTATTTGGCTTATGGGCTTAGCAAGAGTGGAAGTGATTGGGTTACAATCAAGGTGATGAGGATTGATGATAAGACACCAGAATCTGACACAATATCATGGGTGAGAGTCCTTTTATACTCCATGCATTTTGTGGTTAGTTCTCCAATTTTCCCGATGTTTTCTTTTCCAACTATAGGTGAAGTTCTCATCAGTTAGCTGGACCCTTGATGGAAAAGGATTCTTTTATGGCCGGTATCCACCTCCTGAGTAAGTGAAGCAGATTCCTTATTCTAATTGTTACTTTCATTTATTGAAGAAAAAAAATCTTTAGTTGTAATTGCTCTGTCAATTGTATTTTGTGTTTATTGCTGTTAATGCATAGAGAAGGGGTTGAATTGGATGCGGGGACAGAGACAAAAATCAATCTGAATCATGAGCTTTACTATCATTTTTTAGGCACGCATCAGTCAGAGGACATATTATGTTGGAGAGACCCGGAGTATCCAAAGTATATCTTTGGAGTCTCCGTCACTAATGATGGAAAGGTAAGATGCTGCCTCATTGTCATGTTCTATATTGTTTAGCAATGTAGAAAATACTCTTGATTCTCTTCAATTAACTACTATTCAACTCTCAGCTGTTGTACAATTTGTTGCATACAATATTATAGTCCTTGCTCTAGTTTTATATCCATTCATCACCACATTTCTGATTCCTACTTCACAATGTTATTGACTAACACCTATGTGATCTACGCCATTTGTATGTATAATATGATTATAAATGTGTGATGTGTTAACTCGAAACACATATATGAACTGCCCATCGGAATGTCCATCATATGTTATTGTTATTGTTTTCATGTATTTAAGTTCAAGTTCATGTTGGTAACATATTAACACGAGGGGTTGCGTGCACCGAGGGTGTAGTGCCATCACCCTAATTTGGCATCAAGCTCATGTAAACTGTTGATTTCACCCTGATCAGCATGTATAGTGATGGCTAATTTTGACATCTCTTCATGCTGTGAGGTCAAGAATTTGATTGCTTTAGCATGAATAATTTATGAAATTTTAGTTTGTCAAATCAGTTTCTTTGAGCTGTCAATGCTTGTTATTATCTGCAGTTTGCTCTTTTACACATTACGGAAGGTTGTGATCCTGTCAACAAGTTGTACTACTGTGATCTGTGCTCTTTGCCTAACGGGCTTGAAGGTTTTAGAGGAAGCAATGAAATGCTTCCTTTTGTCAAGCTTGTGGATAACTTTGAAGCACGCTATAGTGCTGTGGCAAATGATGATAGTGAGTTTACCTTTTTGACGAACAAAGGAGCTCCAAGATGTAAGTTAGTAAGGGTAGACCTCAAGGAGCCAGACTTGTGGACTGACATTCTGCCAGAGCATGAAAGGGATGTACTGGAATCAGCTTATGCTGTCAATGGCAACCAGATCTTAGTGTGCTATCTTCGTGATGTCAAGCATATTTTGCAGATAAGGGACATGAGTACAGGAGATTTGCTACATTGTTTACCATTAGATGTTGGTAGTGTCTCTGGGATTTCTGCTAGACGTGAAAATAGCGAGATCTTTATAAGCTTCACTAGCTTCCTTTCTCCAGGAATCATCTACAGGTGCAACTTAGCAACCGAAGTCCAAGAGATGAAAATATTTCGAGAAATTTCTATCCCTGGTTTTGATCGAACAGAATTTGATGTTAAACAGGTAAATTTACACTAAAAATCTTCCAGTCTACCTAATTTAGAGCTATTTTTAGAGGCAAAAATTAAGACTTGTTAATTGTTTCATGTTAAGTTTTGTTAAGACAATGTTTTTTTAAAATTTTGTGGATAGGTTTTGTTATATGATACTTTAAAGAAATATGTTCTCCAAATGACTTGTATAAAAAAGTTACATTTTAGCTATTATAATCCTTTCTGTTATTGATGATCCATGCATATGAAGAGATCAATTTAAATAGTTGGATCATCAAGTTATGATTTTTCTTTCCCTTAATTTATTTTGTTTCTCAGGTTTTTGTTTCCAGCAAGGATGCTACCAGGTTACCCGTGTTCATTGTGTCAAAGAAGAATCTTAAACTTGATGGATCAAATCCAACTTTACTGTATGGCTATGGGGGCTTCAACATTAGCCTTAAACCTTCATTTCATGTGAGTCGTGTTGTCTTGGCAAGGAACTTAGGTTTTGTGTTCTGTTTAGCCAATATTCGTGGTGGTGGAGAATATGGGGAAGAATGGCATAAAGCAGGATCACTTTCTAAGAAACAAAATTGTTTTCATGACTTTATTGCTGCTGCTGAATTTCTCGTTTCAAATAATTATACCAACCCTAAACATCTATGTATCGAGGGAGGTAGCAATGGTGGACTTCTCGTTGCAGCTTGCATGAATCAGGTAAAAGTAGTTCAAGACCTTCGTGCTTGTATCTGTGAGCTTCATGTCAAAACTATTCGAGTACTCTTGGAGCTTTCTGTATTTGTTTATTATCTTTTATAAGTATTAACCATAAAATTGTAATGGCAGCGTCCAGATCTTTTTGGGTGTGTGCTTGCTCATGTTGGCGTTATGGACATGCTTCGATTCCACAAGTTCACCATTGGTTAATCCAATTTTTTCAACTTCTTGGTGGTTATGCATTTTCCTTGTCTCTCTGCTGATTCATATATACTTGTTATTCAGGTCATGCTTGGACCTCCGATTATGGTTGCTCAGACAATGAGGAAGAGTTTCATTGGCTTATTAAGTATGAAACAACATTCCTTCATTTATAGAATTTGAATTTTGACATTCGACTTGTGCCACAACATCATAATTGTGTTGATTATTGGTTTTAGTTAAATATTTATGGTACGTTGGTTGAGCCAGAGTCTCTAGTTGCTTATGAGGTTTTAACAGCTTTAATGTATAACACGTGTTATTATCTGACAATTACTTCCTAGTTCCTACATCACAATTATCAAAGTTCATAGAATTTAATCACCTATGAACATGTATAGTTCGTGACATGCTATACAACTATAAATAATAGTATATGCAGTTATCTCTTTTCTTTGTATTTATTTAATATTTCTATTAATGCCTGCCATAAATTGTTTAGTGCATACAGCATACCTATAGTTGTTACTGCATGCATCACCTTAATGATGGCTTGTACTTAAAGCTCAATAAGGCCATCTCCTGCATGCTTTGACCTCTTAACAAGCACTTGATAACCACTTCAGTGATTGCCAGTGTTGATCCTTCTGTATGTGCATGAAACTTTGGTCAATGAAATAGTGAAAATGGCTTTATATTATTTAACTTGGTGTATTTGGTTTTCCATTCTCAGGTTACTGTTAATAAATATCATAATGCTATATGTATAAGATTAGAAATTGGTGCCATTTTCTTTTATTAAAGTTGAGTATCCATTTGTTTATAAGACCTACTTTCTGATTGCTGCTCACCATGCTATATTGTCTTTTTCTCTGTGATACCTGATATGAGTCAAAAGTAAACAAGATCCTGAATGTTGTGTTCTTTGCACCATGTCTTCTTCATTTTGTTTAAAATGCTCAGCAGTTGAAGAGAGATCTTTTCACTACAATTTTCTTAAAATGTAGTGCATGCTTTATACTGTTACCGCTTTATATTGTTACGCTTTTCGCTACAATTTTCTTAAAATGTAGATATGCCCTGAAATCAGTTGGATATCAATAGCCCTATAAACCAAGGATTGCCATTCTGGATAGTGCTTTGCTCATATTATACAGTGTATCATGTCATGGCTAACCCTATATCTTGTTCGTTAATTAAATTAATGCTGTTCTGCGATCATTCTTTTTTGGATGATTTTGTTGTTTGAACTTTGAACTTCAGTTTTATAAAAGGAAAACAAAGTGAAATAGCATGAGAGTTGTCTATTGCAAGCCATTCTCATCCCTGACCCTCTTCAACATTTGTAAATTGTCCAAAATGCCTTATTCTGATACTGTTCTTATAGTTGAAATTTTTTGCCGTCACAAACTGTGGCCTATATTCCTTCTAAAAGCTTTTTCACCTAGCTATATTGTCACTGTTATATTTGTTTCAAATTAATCAGTAAAACTCATTATCTTTTCTGTTGATGTTATCATTTATTGACCCAACGAGAGAGAATATTTGCTGCAGTAGAAGCGCCTCTGTTACTTCACTTAAGGAAGGCATCAATATCTTTCTTGTAATATAAAATTAGGATGGAGCAAGGGTCTATGAGGGATCGAGTGTGCCTCTTTTCCAAAAGGGTATCATGCATTGATGTGTTGTTATACTAACATGCTCTGAACGTTTTTAAAATGCATCAGCCATTGGTGTGTTGGATTCCACCATGCTCGATGCTGATGCTTTGTTAGTGTGGTACATGCCTGCCAGCATAGGTAGATGGCTCATTCTGTCCTAGTATACCAGTAAGAAAGAATTGATTGTATAGGTTTGTTATGAGGTTACAAGCAAAGAATTGAGGCCATATTGTTATTGGAGTTTGACGTATTGCCTAAACTTATGTTGAGTTTTCTATTGTCTTTTAAACTTGGTCTCTGATGTTATCTGTTACTTTCTTTTCTAGAAATTATTTATTTTCCTTATCATTACATACTGATTGGAACAATTTCTTCAATAACATGTACAGACTCGTTTTGCCATTCTACTGTAGGATTAGCAACTGAGTCTTGTGCTGGATGCCTTTTCAGATGCTGTTGTCACCACTTTTGTGACTTTTTGATGTTTGAAAGAGGAAAAGGATTCACAACTAACATTTTCTTGGGATGTTCTATTTATTTTTTTGTTGGATGTTGTTAATGGCATCTGTCCAATTAACATTTTGATTCAGTCAATCACAGATATATATATATATATATATATATATATATATATATATATATATACATACAGGTTCATTCATTGCATTCCAACACACATACATGTTTGTCTTCAGATACTCTCCACTGCATAACATAAAAAGACCATGGGAAAAAGGCTCTGGCCAATCTTGTCAGTACCCACCAACCATGCTTCTGACGGCTGATCATGATGATCGTGTTGTGCCTTTGCACTCGTTGAAATTACTAGCAGTAAGTTACTCTATTTAGTAGTAGTTGGTAGTTCTGCATCTTGTTGATCCTTATTATGTTTCAGTGTTTTTCTTTTTTTTCATTAAATGTGCCCTATCTTATATACTTGTCCAGTTGTACACTCTAAATATGTAGGAGAGCAGTTAAAACAACTATATTGTGCTTTGAACTTTGAAGTTGGTCATTACTCTAATAACTATTATCAGCTTCTTTGGTATACATGTCAAATATCATGTGAACCAGATAGCTTCTACTATAACGGCAATAGTGCATATAATATAGCTTTTAGTGAACAATATGTGACAATATCACCTGCCAATACGAATTGCCAAAGCATGACTGTGTTGACAAAGCAAAAGAAACTACAAGTAAATGCTCCTTAGCTCTTGCATTGTGGCAGCAGCGATAACAATGTTTCTTCAGTGTGTTTTAATAAATTATGTTATTTTCTGATGATTGAAGTATGTCTTGTCATGGACAGACTATGCAGTATATACTGTGCAACGGTGTCGAGAACAGTCCACAGACAAACCCAATAATTGCCCGAATTGACCGAAAGGCAGGACATGGAGCTGGGCGACCTACTCAGAAATTGGTTCGTCATTGTACTCTACCACAGTTCTTCCACTTGTGTATCATAATCTAACAAGTTTCTATTTGCTCAGATCGATGAAGCTGCTGATCGCTATAGCTTCATGGCTAAGGTGTTAGGGGTCTCTTGGATCGATTAAGCATATTGCTCGGCATCGATGAACTCCTCGTGCGATTGGAAATGCTATTTGTATTTTTATTTTTACCATATTGTCATCTCTTTTCTAGAATAATTATTCAATTAGCTTCAATTGTGTAATCCAATCAGCTTCTTGTATTTGTGGTGATATGAAAAATAAATACTTGAGGGTTCCCCGAGAATCGATTGAATGGTGCTATTTATGAATAAATGCAATGTTTGCATGCATTTTTCTTATTACATTTGTTGTTGTTGTTGACATTTTGATTTGTGACAATAATTTAGAGATAATTATTTCAGAGTGATAAGACCCCTTGTAGAGTCTATTCTCTTCTTTTATTTATTGTTTGTATGCTCGGGACACTCTAAAATTGATGTCTTCCGCTTACTGGTAAAAGAATTAATAGAATGGATCTGTTTTGGTGTTTTTCAATCAAATCAGACCTATCAAAAATTAGATCATTCAATACGTCACTATGATGTGCGATTGAAATACATGTGGAGAACCAAATGCAGGTATCAGGTTAAAACAGTTAGGTCCATTCAAACCATTCTAATAGTATTAATAATTCACAACAGGGCTACTGTTCTTAATAGTATTAACCATTCTAATAGGTCCATTCAAACCACGAATTCTTACATCAGACCCAACCGCGTTACTGTCTCACGAGCTTGATAATCTAAACTCAATCATCTCACCAAATAGTTGGGATTCCTCGTCCACGAGATTTGACAGGTGAATCAGTCGATGCTATCCCCGGTGAACACCCAGTAGGCGAGAGCCACCAACGAATCCAAAACCTCCTTCGTTTGCTCCCCGTGCTGATCGAGAAAAGAGACAAGGAGACGTCGAGGGAGGCCCACTCCCTCACCATCTTTTAAAAATTCTTGATGTTAACAAGTGGGAGACCCGAGTCTCCAACGTGAAGGTGACGGTAATCAACCTGCCAATGACAGCACCAACGGCGACTGACCACATCAACCACCATCGCAGCAGCAATGACAAGGGAGCATGCTAGATGATAATAATAAAAGAACAATCTTATCACCGTGTCAAAGCAAACAAAAAAGGAGAAAGGTAATACAATCAACAAAAGTCATAGAATACATTAAAAGAGAGAAACACAAAAAGCATGAAACAGGGAAGCATTTCCCAAGCACGGGGTATAGGATATATGACAACATAATGTTGTGTCAAAAGTGACGACAATAATGGCAATGTGTAGTGAGAAGTGACAACATCAGTCACCTTCGTGGTTTCAGGATGACTTCAAAATCATGGACACCACCAGCTGAGACTTTTCAGTACACGATCAATCGGTCTATAAAATTTCCATGAACAATATAGTGGACTGCACTGCCATTAAAACGCAAAATGGAGCCGGATGCCTTTTTACATTTATCAACCCAGATCATTGGAGGCTCCACCTGGTCGATTCAGGACTTCTCCGCCGAATTGGATTGTTTATGCAGTCTCTCACGAATATGACGTTGCAACATCTCCAAATATTCCTGCAAAACATGATTGACGACAGGGTTGTAAATAAAATTCAAACCATCAATGATCATTGATAGCTGGACCAACTAGACCTCATTTTGTGGATTCAGCAGATATTATTCCAATGCAATCTCTCATCTTAAATTCCCAAAGGCTAGTTGTAACAACTACAAGGTTAATCTCACATTTAAATGAAACTTTTCCATATTGACAACTATATCAATGAGTAAACAGAACCTTGAAGTCTTAAGACTCAAAATTTAAACAGCATGTTACAATTTTACCCATCTCCATGGCATATACAGTATTTCTTCCTTGAATCCCAATTCTTCACTGACCACTTAATAAAATCAGTTAAAGTGGATAGAGGTTATCAGAATAATTTGTTTATAATAGTCGCAATCAAATAAAAAAACTTTATCATCCACAGTAATTATAATATCTACAGAATGATTCATTGATCTATTAAGATTTGCGTAGTCAAACTTAGTTTGATTAGCATTAAGTCTAATCAAAAACAGAATACATACATTACCAAGCTCCGCATCATCTCCAAGTTCTTGAAGGTCTTCGTAACTCGTCTCTTCACCATACAGATTGCCTGCACCTTCAAGCATGGCACGAAAAATATTTCCAGAAGAATCACATTGTTCAATTCTTTCCCGCACTTCACGAAGATCAATCTGAAGAATCCAATAAGCAAAAGAAAATAAATATATATCAGTTCCATCCTTGGAAACAATTTAAGCTGCATGTAGAGTTCTGTAGTACTGAGATCCATAATATGGATTTGTATGACTGTTTACTTGAGTCAGCACGATCATCCCTTATAAGCTCCAGAATGAAATATAATCCAGAAATCATCATACTAGCAAAATCATTAATCAAAAACAGGAACAAAATGTATACAGTATATCAGATAAGTATATCTTAACACTTTCATTTACCGAAGCACCAACTAAAGATCATCATTCATGATCAAGTGAATGAAATTCATCAAAAATCGTGTATATATATATATATATATATATGTAGCTTAAGTTCCTATCCTAAACCCCCTTCCATTTATGCCATCCATTCTTTATCCTTCGCTCTTCCCTATTGTTCAAAAATAAATACTCACCCCCGTCCTCCATTCTTGTCCACCATCTTTGCTGAACAGCGTCCCCAATCTCTTCCCCTCTCTGCTCTGGTTAGAATTATCGAAATTATTTGGTGATAATTAACAGCTTCAGCTTAAATTCATATCCAATTTGTGCTCGACTACTAGATAATGAAAAACCTTCCCAAGCTTATGCCAATCACCAACAAGGGTCAATACATTCATGTTCAGTTTGTTTACATTCTGAGGTGAGGTGGTATTTCATTTTAGATATGAAAATGCAAGATGGCAAAAGTTGTAAACAAATGAAAGCAAGGGCTTCGAATCATTATGATAAGCAGAGCAGGAATTTCTATATCCACAACTTGGTTCCTCAATCGTACATATCAGGGGTTAAGTATAATAAAACATGCCACTTGAACTAGACGTATCACCAATCCCTTGGCTTTGTTTCAGAAATCTGGCTAATTTTTTACACTAACTGTCTAATTAATGTCAGCAAATTTTAGCATTTAAAAATTTCCTGCTACAAGCAAAAGAAGATTGACTATTATTTTTATACCAACTTCTCTTCTAAGTCTTTACCATGTTTCGACACAGCAGTAGCAATTTCTAGTCCACATCCTGTTTAGTAGAAACAATACATCAAACAGATTTTTTGAAACTCCAGAACAAATAAAACCACCATCACACATTTTTTTCAGTCACTACAAGATATAAGGCATATCATGCATTGAGTACATCTAAAAAACATTAAAAGGACTTAGAAAAATAGCTTGACATTAAGATAACAAGCATGCACCTGAACATTTCGATCTTGCATCCTCTCAACGTTGTGGGTCACGTTATTACTTTGAGGCTGATGTTCAGATCCCATGACAGTAACAGGCGGAGAGTGAGATGACACCCTACCAAGAGCTTGTGATACCATGGGCATCATTTGTTGAATCATTCTTGAAAAGTCAATTCCACCTTCACTACTTCCAGACCCCAGTAACATGCTCCCATGATCTTGACCTTCCCCTTCCACTTGCTGTACAATGTTATTCAGGGCACTCCTCATTGCTGGACTCTGGGTGCATTGCTCCATCATGCTTCTCAGATCAGCAGGGGAACCTAGCCCAGTCTGCCCAGCCACATTGGCCAATAAATTATTAAACACAGGGCTCTGAAGGACATGAGAGATCATGCCGCCAGCATCTACTTGTTCCTGGGAACCTTGCCCTCCCAAAGACATGCCATCCACAAACTGACCAAGAACAGAGGGCAATGAAGTAGATGGACTATTTACATTTACTCTGTTAACATCAGAGCTCCGAGAGACGATAGATCTGAGAATTTCTTGGCCCCTAGAAATAGATTCCTGATTCTGATTTACTGAAGTCGCATCACAGGATATTCTGTCTTTCCCCACAGGCTTTGTTGACTTACTCCGTCTCTAAGTAAAATTTGAAAAATAATCAACTTAGTTAATATGTACATATATTATATTATAATATATATATATATATATATATATATATCAACGGAAACAGAGATTCAGCTGCAATAAGCAAGAAATCAGTACATCTCCTATGTGTAATAAAGCAAGTTATATATCACCTTAGGTTGCAGACCTCCAAGTCCAAGGCCCAAAGGTGTGGACCTACCACTCCCACTAGCCTGGCTTGATGATGAATCATGTGAAGCTACACCAGACATCAGTGTTTTCTCTGCGAATTTCCCCAGTGTAGCTGAATTAGTGTCACTTCCACAGCTTGTGAGTCCTATCAAACCAGCAGTCGAAGATTCCTCCAAATTAGGACTTCTTTGATGGTCCCCAGTAGTAGAAAAACCATTCCCTTCTAGCTGAGGCTAGAAACAAAACAAGTACAGTGAATATCTCCTTCTGACAAATATTATACAATAAATGCCATGGAACACTACCTGTTTCCCATCACCTCGCGTGGTGGTATCAGAAATTTGTGACTCAAACAATTTGTTGTTAGAATCAGGATCATTATCATCATGGGTACTCGCAGAATTGTCATCAGTATCGGTTGATAACGAACCTCCAAATTGAAAATAGACACAAAGGAGAACAATGATTTATAAGCACAGTATTCATGCACATGTAGAAAACACACTAAGCCTATGTATATATTTTACCTGAAGCAACTTGCTGCTGCCCTGCTGTGCTTGACGAGCTTTGGTTTGGGGAATTTCCAGAGATCACATTAGCAATTTGTTCATTTATTTGCCTAACAATTGCAGAAATAGAATCCATTCCTGAAGAGCCTTGTGGAAGTTGAACATTCATATCTGATTGTGACTCACTATTCATAGCTGGATGAGAACCTTGAGCTGCAGCAGACTGGTGACTTGTAAATGAAGAACTTTGACCCAGCGCATTGGCAGCAAATGCACCATCAATGTGCGCATTTACTTGTGCTACTATTGCAGGGATGCTACCTGATTCTGAAGGATGTGGAACAATGACTGATGTGTTAGGTTCCATTCCGCTACCCACAGGAGGATGGGACCCTTGAAATGAACCTGAATGTGGAGGACCTGACTGCTGAGACCTTACATGAACAGGGTAAACAACACTAAGGACCTGACTTGCAGTTTCACCAGAGGGACGTGCTGGAATAGCTGCAACAACTGTTCTTGCTGGTATTCCTCGCATTGGATCTGCATTGCCTGAACCACTGCCATTCTGCCTTGGTTGTTCCACATTCTGGCGTTCACTACGATTTGCATCCCCTGTATTCGCCCTTCCACCAGAAGATAATGCACCAGGTGCCAACGAAGTCCCTG
Source organism: Musa acuminata AAA Group (assembly GCF_036884655.1). Classification (NCBI taxonomy): domain Eukaryota; kingdom Viridiplantae; phylum Streptophyta; class Magnoliopsida; order Zingiberales; family Musaceae; genus Musa; species Musa acuminata. The sequence continues at coordinate 39,319,300 of NC_088342.1, forward strand.
ATTTCAGATATAAGTTTAGCCATTGCAAAGAAATGAAAATGGGTGAAATTATGCTCTCTTACCAGAAAGTATATGGATGTTGATATTTCTCAATGGGTCCCCACCAGCAAGTGGCATAGAAGGCCCATTAACCAAAGGGGAGGAAGCAGTGAAAAGAGGGCTCATTTGAGGAGGAAAAGGCTGTAACAAAAAAGCCTGCTTATACACAAAAGCTCAAACAAAAACTTTATTCACAACAAAGAACTTGAAGTAACCTGAACCATTATGGGGTTTGGTCCTGTGGAAGATATATAAACAGCTGGTCCAGAATTCACAAAAGAACCATCCTGCATCACATGTAGCATTGTGTTATTTTTAGTTGAACTTGTAGCCCAATCACCAATGTCCATAACAAGCTAAAAACAACATACAGGAGATGGTCCCATCCGTAGCATCATAGTTGTACGACCAAGCTCCAAAAGCATAGCACCTAAATGTTGCATTACTAAACCCATATGCATTGCATCAGACTGTATCTGACTCCGTATCATTGGATCAGCAGAAGTGGTTTCTCTTCTCAGGCGTTCAACCATACGCTACAAAGCAGCAAACGACAAATTTATTTCATCTGACACTGAAAAGAATATGAAAGAAATGAACATTACAAGAAATATTCTACTAAATATTCTGGTACTCATGGCATATTGTTCAAAGATCGTCGAAAGCACTCAATCTATTTATACATATTCTGTTACATTAGGACAACATTTAGTATCAACAAAATCTCAAACCCATCATTTAACGCAAAACAAAGAACTTGATGCTTGTGAGATCAATAGATCCATGCATCAATGACAAAACATGTATTTTTACAACCAAATTTCTTATGTACTACAAAGAGCTCCAGGAGTCCTTTTGGCACTAAGCAGAGAAAACACATAAGGTTCTCATTCAAACCCTCCCACAAGACAAATGAACATATTCAAAATAAATTCACAGCTTTCCCAAACAAGGTATTATAAATTATAAGAAACGAAATCTCCATTTTTCCCCACAGAAAGGTTAATGAGCCTACCAACTTTACTACTGGCTCCTGGCAAATTGATAGGTTTTCATCCAACCACTTGTTTAACATTGAAAATAGGATTTCAATTAGGTACTTGACAATATTGGTAAATCCAGTTATTACAGAAAATACCACAGAAACACCCTTCCCAGAGGTGAGGGCAGTAATAAGAACTAAATTAAAATTTCTACACATTATCCAGTATTGTTTCCCTTTTTCAAGGATCTTAATACAAAATACACCAAACAACATCGAGATTCTACATTTTGGCAACTGGATCCATGCCAATCTCAGTCCACTACATGGTACATTGGCACATACTGTGGGAGGGTGGTGGACCAAGGGAGAGAGGAGGAGAGGAGAGAAAAGAGAAAAAGAAAAGTAGGCGGCAGCTGTGAGGAAGAAGAGGGGAAGGGGAGGAGAGGAGAGGAGTACCAGTCAGATCAATGTCAGCAGGTGACCTGAGGCAGGCATTTGGCACTCATTTTATAGGGCTTACTGAGTGGAGGGATGACTGGTTAATCTAACAAAATAGGCCGCATTTGGCACTCATTTTATAGGGCTTACTGAGTGGCATGACTGGTTAATCTAACAAAATAGGCCACATTTGGCACTCAATTTATAGGGCTTACCGAGTGGCACGTCCTATTATGTATCTGGATCGCCCAAAAAGTGGCAGTCCACATTGCAGATCAAGCCCAGACTCGTATGCACCACCAGGCATGTACGATCTGAGTGAAACAACTCTTGATCCACATTATTTCCTTAACAAAAGCCAAACTGGACAACCAATAACAGACATAATAAACAGATACATCTAAGCATAAGTTTGGGGACAACAATGCCAAGCAAAGAACCCAATTAATGTGTCACCATTAATCCTTTGCAGCACTTGATCAACCAATTTGATATTTTCATTTTGCTTCTGATGATATTTCAAAAGCTTAGATGAACAAGATTGCCATGTGGAGAACTTCAAACACAAGCATTCAAAAAGATGTGTATGTATGAACATACACTATGTATTTTTGTGTAGACATTCATTTAATATACACTCTTTGCAGCAGGAAATATCTTTGCATGTCATTGTCTTCAAGACACCAAAACAAAAAAAAAATCTAGCAACTTTGTTGTATGCTCCCAGACTTCAGATCTTATATTCTTAAATCTGTTACCCATGCCAAAGCTGTTGCTAGCTTGCAGCACTCTTTTCTGTTCACAAAACACCCATCGTAGACCTTCTAGCATAATATTCACCTAACCTCTTCCTTGAACCATCACCGCATAATTATCCCTCTCGGCAGTTCCTACCTTGATTTTCTCTTGCTCTGTACACTACCTGCCAATTGCTCGATGGTTCCTGCATGGACCATACATCACCTCCATCAGGCATTACAATTGCATTGAAAATAAAATCGTATTTTCTTAAATCTGTTACCCATGCCAAAGCTGTTGCTAGCTTGCAGTACTCTTTTCTCTTCACACCTGCTAGAATAGTATTCACCTAACGTCTTCCTTGCACCATCACTGCATAACTATCCTTCTCTCAACTGTTTCTACTTTTATTTTTTCTTGCTCGGTACACTACCTGCCAATTGCTCGATGGTTCCTACATGGACTATCCATCACCCCCATCAGGCATTACAATTGCATTATTTTGGTCTCCTCTCTTCTCACACTTGACTCAGTATACTGGTAACACTATCAGCATACTGTTAACAGTATTTTTTATTTATTAGATTAATAATATATTACTTTGATTTTAATACTGCTAACTTTATTTATTGTTTTGAATTTTGAGACTTTTATTAATGTGATATTATGATTTTATACTTAAGATTTTCTTAATTTAATATCATATTTTTATTTAAATAATTATATTGATTAATTATATAATATTTTTTATATTTTAGCGACTTACTTTGCTCGGACGAACGCCTAGCGCCTTCGACGTTTTGGAACCTTAGCGCCTTTTAACACCTAGCGCTTTTTGAATCACTGTCACCAGATATACCTAGTACTAGATCTACTTCAGTACTTGTTATCATGACTCAATCCACTGAGACAACTAACCTAATAACTTGATCTACTTAGAACAAAATGATCCAAAATGCTTAAACTTTAAGTTAACGATAGTGCTTGCATCTAGTCGTATATATCTAGTCCTATCATTCATCAGTAGCAAAACGATAGATAACTCAAAATACTTAAACCTAAGTCCTGTAGCCCTACAAAGAATACAACCTCGTCCCAATGCTAATGTGGGACTAATGGTGTGTAATATGAACCTCCTTTTTTTATCATCATAACCACAGAATTTAGCCTACTCTGCCAACATGACAATATTAGAAAGAACAGTTAAACAGGCAGGGAACCAAAGAAGCCTCAAGAAGGGACAAGAATAATAGGCTAAAATTTAAATACTGGTGATGGACCACATTGGTTTTAGGTGTCAGATCTACATAAATGGGAGGTTAAGCTACGATTGAGCAAGGGTGTGATATGCGGAATGGTTGGTCAAGTTTTTGCATCTTCGAAAGCATCATCTAGGTCAAGCAAAATATTTTGTAGCAGTGCATTACCTTAACCCACAACACAGTTCTTAACTGAAAAGTGGAAAGTGGATAAGCCAGCTTATTCCATTCTGGTTTATAGCCAAACAGAAATCATTAAATAGCAGAAGGATGGATAGATCCAATTTCACTTAAACCAATGTTATGGCATTGATTCTTTCAGTTGAGCGACAGAAAGCAATAGAATTGATGTTTGAGTGGCAACCGAACTTGTGCTACCCAACATGTGCACACAGAGCAGCACAATAACCGTTGATCTGAACTTTAGATGTGCATACACAAGATATAAAGAAATGTCTGTTATCTATGATCTTTTGATATAACATTTTCCCTGTAATGTTAATAATAATAATAACAGTATACTTTTATTCTTAATAAAATCTGCTATATACAAACCTAGTACTTCTTTTTCCCCATCAAGATACTGCAATTGGGTAATTTACAGGGGGAAGCATCAAGAGTAGTAGCTATGGAAAATAGAAAAATAGACAAGAAGTTACATCCCACGAGACATACTGGTGGCCATTAAGGTGGGTTGGGTTGACCTGGCTTTGTCAGGTTAATTTTGGTTGACCCAAAGACCAAAGGTACTCACACAAACATGTCTCTTATAATTGGGTAAAAAAAATTTCTGCTTGCAACCAACCTATTAGGATTTGGATTGACTTCAATTGAATTTGGCTTATGATTTAGAACATTAGAATTTTAAAAATAACAAAAAAGGTCAAAAAGAAATATTTGCAAAAAGAATCAACCAAATATATTCCTAAATGAAATTCTTCTAATATTCCCTTCTGTTTCATGAATCAACAAATAGAACTTAAGAATCAATGACTAGTCAAAGTCATGCACAAAAAGGGATCAATTTTCAAATCATAAAAAGTGATGGTATACCTATATAAGTTTAGAAGAATTTTAAAGATCAAAATGTAATTTAATAAACTATAAAATTTTAAGAATTAGACTCTGTTGGATGAAGGATAAGTATTTTGGTATCCACACAGGAAGTATAATACTCAAAATTGCTCTAGTTATAAAGAATTTAAACTACTATAAAACTTCATGAAAGTATGATTGAAGAAAAATAAAGATGCAAAAATAATATTTTCATGAATCCGTTTGGATTTATCCATTATGATTAACCATATATGTAATTTATTTATTGAAACAATTGATAAAAAATCAGGGTAAAAGAGGATGACTTTCATAAATTTGGTTACTGAGTGAAAAAAAGCCATAAGTAGTATTCCTAGAGATTCATTATGGCATGTTTTAGAAAAGAAGAGTATATAATAGTTATATTAATATAACATAGCCATTAGTGTTCCTAAGACCATACGTTTGGCATAATACATACTACTAGTCTATATACAAGATGGACCACGATGGTGGATAGTGTTTGTTCATGGTATTGATATTGTTAATGAGAGTTTAATTAAGATCAACTCTAAACTCAAATTATAGAGACAAAATGCTAGAAACTATAGGATTTATACTAGGTAAGACCAAGACGGAGAAGGGGAAGTGCAATTTTACAATATTAAGAGAAGAATTGATAATATAATTAAAAAGGATGAACAAAATGATACTATAAGTAACAGTCAACAAAGAAGTGATTAATGACGGCTTAAAACAAGTCGATAAGAATTTTGTGTGATCATGATGTGTCCCTCGGAATAAATATATATATATATATATAATAATAATTTCAAGATCATTTAAAGAAGTAAAAGATGTTTTTGATCACTCTACAGCAGATTAAGTGAGAGAATGTAAGTAAGCAAATCAAAAACATCAGGAACATATAGACAACAAGGGGAAGCAGGTCAACAGCCTAAGAAAACGCTAAATCTTTTCCCCCAAAAAACTTGTAAACAGAATCAGCATAGCCCCACTTCACCTCCTTCTACATAAATTCAACTGTTAAATAATCTTAAATGCGATGCAAAAAACGATCTATTAGGTGCCCACAACTAGATATCAGATAATCAAATCATTACCTTCCAAATTTTTATATTTTGACTCAAATAAAATGCAAAAAATGACAGAATAAACAAATTAGGCCCGCATACTCACTACTAAAACTGATTTAACTGGGCTCTCATGAACCAATCTAAAATACAAGTGGACCCAAAAGACTGAACAATAATTCAGATTCAGTCCACATAGCAGGGGCTTCCAGGACTTGACCCAGACTATCCAAAGGCCTCAAGTTAATGACTCTTTTGCTCTCTCTAAGTATATTTTCAAAAAAAAATTATTGATTTGAAACAGAAAAAGATGACTACAAATTGGAGGAACTTTCTAATTGTAGTCCAAAATCAAGAGCAGCCCAATTGAGAGAGCCAACTAATGTAAATCTTATGGATGTTGCCTCGAAGTTAAAAACTCCAGCAAACAAGAATCTTAAACTCACCAAATAAGATGGTGGACAACATTGATTGTCCATTTATAAACTCTTTCATAAAGTAACTGTTCAAACATGTTGTATGGATCAAAAGAAATGATGATTGTACTTAGATCATTTGAGAACAAAAATCAGGACATACAGAAAAGGCAGCTGCTGCATTGCCACTGAGAAGTAGTCTAGCATGCTCGATTACTGAAGCCAACACATCAGGAGTTGGTAATCTGTTAAGGTTCAAGGATGCATTATCTGATCTTCGAGGGTCCCGCAGATTGCTAGGTGAAGATGACTGAGAACCTTCATATTTCAATATTAGTGAATAGAACCGTTAATCACTGTCGTAAATTTTCACAAAATCAAGAAACTTGATAGCAAAAAATCACCACTATTTTGCAGAATTAGCTCCATGCGGTTAATGAAATCCAATAGAGTCGTCATAGAATCAGGAATGACCTGAAGCACAAACCAAAATATGAGATGGCATAAGGCACAATTGGCACCAAAGAAAATAAATAACAATTCTACCATATTCCGCGGCACACTCCCTGGCGAAGCAAGTTGCACCTGAAAAGGCTGATTGACAACAGTAACTGCTGGTTGTGCTTGGTTACCTAACTGGTTTCTGCCATTCACATTACGGGAGCCTTCTGTTTCACCACCTGGGGACACCTGATTCTGTTAATAGGAAAATCCATCCCTGTTAAACCTTTGAGATAACCCAAAATTTGAAATATGTTAGATATAAAAAGAAGGTCCATTACAGCAGCAGAGGGAGTGTTACTAGCTCCGACACCAGGAGTCAGAATCCCTCCTCCTAAAGATTGCAGAACCGCCCCTACAACCTTCAGAACATAAAGCATATTACAAGTAAACCTCCAATATAACCCAACGCAAGAAATGAACTTCCTTCCAAAAATTAACTATTATGAGATAAAATTATACAAATTCCAGAGCATAGAAAATACCCGACCAATATCAGATATCACCCCTTCCCCTTGATCACCAATGTTAACAGTTCCAAGAACAACACTGTGAGAAACTTGTCCAATCCTATTATGAGGAGCATTGCTGGTAGAGTCACTTCCTGCAAAACAGAAACTTTAGTTGTATGTTGTAAGTTGTAACTGCAAAAAAAATGGTTACATATACTACAAAAACAAAAGGCCAAACAGCCTTTTACCATTCCATCCACAGGTAAAAGACTTAAAATTAGGTGAGAAATGGAAAGCATGGACCATCATATCTAAACCGAAGTGCCTTAAAGTAAAATAAGCTATAACATAAAAATTCCCTCGGTAGACACATATTCAATAAAAAGGGCATGCTTATTAAGCAAGAAATGAGGTAGCCTATATCTGTAGACAAAAGAACATAATGGATCTGGAAAAGAAAACTTTGAAGAGTAAACTGGAAGCAGGTATTGACATTAGTGCAAAAATCTAAAAAAAATCTATAGCAGAAGTTGAGGAAACATCGATAAACAACAGTGCAAATGTTAACAAGTTCACCTGTTGACTAATAATAAGCAGAAAAAAAAAAACAACTGGCACAGGACACAAATATGTAGATATTTGTACCTCAGAAGTGCAGGTAACATGAAGCAAAATTAACAGGATCGATATCAGGTTCAGTGTTGGCCATGGGTTTTATCATCAGGATAATCCAAATCAACTGAATTGTGGGATCAAGGATTTTCTTTTGTAATGATAGAAAATGGGCTGGGAGGAGCCTGAAACCAATCTTGATAATCTAGATTGGCAAAAGTATGCCAAATTCAGCCATTATACAACTATCTAACTGGTGGAAGCTAGTGGAACAACCCAAACATTTAGGCATATCAAGATCGATCCTGGCCAGACCCAATATGTGTTAATTGAGTTCATCAAAACACAAATAATCTCCAAAGAACACAGAAGAAACACTGCAAAGATATATAATGTTTACATCATGTTATCTGTGACTTTTTCAGAACTCTTGCTCCAACTTCGACAAACAAAAATGTGTAACAATAATCATTGCTTTATTTAACCCAAAAAAAAAGGACTGTTTTCACTTTCACTACCAAAGCTTAGAAAAGAAATAAAAAAATCGAGATGACAATATCACTAAAAGATAGAAAACATGAAAACAAAGAACTTCTCAAGAAGTCAAGAAGCATCTTCAAAAAATTTCTGCAAAGTCAGACAAGCATCTTCAGTATAATTTTAAAAACCACAAGGATTCTTCAAAGAACATCTCCATATGTATTTGGGCAACTCCAATTGCAAATCTGATATGTATACAGTAAACTATCCAGCATAATGCATGCAACACTTAACATCTTATAGGCATGATGCACTTTCATAACAAGCGATTTTGTCAATAATCATTCCATGGCTTTGTATTCCTTATTAGGTTAGCATTTAATAAATTTAGCATTAGACCTCAAGGGGTATTTGCATTTACCATCTCACAGAAAAATAAAGGTTAGTCAGGTGTTATCGAAAGTAAAGATTGAAAAATATAAAACTAGCATGAAGTTTTTGTCAGGCAGGAATTGTAACAATTAAAGTTACACATTTACTCCATAAAACATCAATAAAAAAATGAATTACTCAACATTTTGGCTAAGAAAAGGCATTACAAAATATATTTGTTAATCCTAAGCCGTATCAGCAGAAGATAGAAAGGCCAACAATATGAAGAGATACAAAATACTTCATACCTTGGTTGTCGTTAACACGAGAGGAATCCCCTGCGACTGTCCCAGGTTGAGTTTGTGCCTGAACTGGCTGTCTAGCAACCAAATGCAGTGTATGACCATCATCCAAATCTATATAATGGTGAAGGTACAACATTTGCAGGTCCAGTATACACAAAAATTGTAGCTTATATATGAAGAGCTACAGGATCACTATCTTATACTAAGACCGTTTGTTTATGAATCAGCTACAGCATCATTATCCTCCATCCACTTGAGTTGTTTATGAAGTCAAAGAAGAATCTAAAGTACTTGAGCATATGCAGTTCAATTGGTCTTTATACATTAGAATATCCAAACATCAACCAGATATTGCACCCCTAGATATTGAACAGGAATAGTAATCTTGTCCATGAAATATCCAAACTTCACAGTCAAAAGCTACATGATATTTCAAGTGAAAGAACAGTTCCCTGCTTGATCTCTGCATCCAATACAAGATTCTTTACGTGAATAATATAAAGCATATTTAAGCATGAGATTTTGATGCTATCTAAATTTTAATTCAAACATGTAGTAACCTTATAAATTAGGACAAATTGTCACTTAAACGTATTTGGCATGTTGATCTTTAACATTTAAGATTTTTTAATTACTACAAAGAATCACGACATCTCAATTTCATTTAGCATTTTGTTTGTCTTTGGAATAATTTTGGAATGTGACTTACCTCAGGTGATCTATCAGAAAAAATAGATAAGAAAATTAGCCAAAAGAAGAATACAAGTAATGTGCTGGATTGAAGATCAAGCCCAAAAAAAGAAGTTGACCCAAATTTAGAATCATCAAAATAATGAAAATTATCTTACAAACAATTTTTGTGCAACTCTAATCTCTGCAGGTGGCACCTAACAACTGAGCACAGTGTTTAGATTGTCATCTATGTAGTGGGAGTGAGTCAACATCTGTGCAACTTACGACCAATTGACCCTTTCAAACTAAGGCAAAGATGGGCTTGATAGGCCTACAGCCTGTACATAAGAAAAGAGATATACAAGATGTCTTGCACACTTGTTAGCAAAGGTTAATCTAAATGGATCAAGAAAACCAATTAATGTCAATGACTTACACCAGATGACAGTCATCACATGGATTACCTTAGTCTTATTATTATCATGGTTTTCAGGAAGAAAAACGAAGCTCTGTATACGCATATTCCAGACCAGCTCTGAAATCCAAATTTGAGTATCGATTAAAGCTCAAGGACTCGAGTAATCTTCCAAACATCTCTAAAATCCAAAATTTCAAATTGATAATATCATAAAGCAAGGATTTCAATTTTGGAACCGACCAGCATGGATCTGGTCCGTTCTAGCATACTGACACATAGTACGAAGAATGTACAGCGATACCGCTGAGAAGGGAGAGGAGGAGGAAGAAGAAAGAGGAAAAAAAAGGAGAAAGAAAAGAAAGGAGAAAGAATGTGCAAAAGGAAGAAGAAAGAGGAAGAGAAGAAAAAAAGAAGGTAGAAAGATGAGGAGATGGTGAAGAAAGAGATGTACCAGAATGGGTGAAGGGAGCAGCGTGTGGGCAGCTGAGGCCACAGTGCATGGGCAGTGATGGTGAAGAGGAATCGCATGACTCCATGAGCCCTAGCACAGTGCAACTCCTCATGAGTAGTACGTTCTTAAAAGAAAAGAAAATTAAGTGAAGCATACCAGACTGCCCGATTTCAAGTGGTTCATGCCTCAGTCACTGTTTAGACAGGTAATACTCACTGAACCATACCAAACCAGTGGAAATTAAAAACCTTGCATTAAAGTAGATAAGCTGATTTTCAAATAAGAAAAAAAATCACACTTGGAAAAAATTCATTCATAATGGCATTACCAAATCCATTGTGCCTAAATTACAACAAACCATGTACTTGAAAATACTTTCATACCAAACTAGTAAAAAAATGATTTCCATGTCGAGTTCAAACCTTCTTGTGATCATACTCCAATGGAGCACATATGGCAATAAGCATCAACCTATTTGTAATTCCAGGATGATCAATGGAAAGGCTTTTACAATGTCCAAATGTAAAGCACTTAGCTTGTGTAAAATTATGTGAAAGAGGCAAAGACTGAAACTAAAGAAAAATTAAGATAGTGGATACGATAATCTGAAAGATGGTGGTCATCCTTTAAGACTTTCCCCCTAAAAATTAGCCGTTGCAGCTCCACAGGAACACCTGTTGCACTTGCTACTTTTGCCTTCAGTGAAGGAACTGGTGTCTAAAAGGATAGCAGAAATAACGTCAAGACAGCTATACCAACATAAGAAAACATGTTCCCTCAAGAAAGTAACTAGACACTCCATGTACATGTCAATATGAAAAAAAAAAAAACAAGAACTTGCAATAAGCATAAAAATGTTTGATACAGAAACTAACCCCTTAAATATAAAATATTCATTTGATACTAATTAATATCTTACATTAAACTAAGACAAATATGTCCTCAAGTGAATAAAACAAATAACAACTAGCTCTTTCCTAGTCCTTAATAAACTCAGCTTAGTTTCATAAGAATTTCAAGAAGTATTGAACACACATGGGCACAAGATTCAAAATCAACTTGCATTCGTTGATGCAGCAACCATCAAGATGACAAAAGGTAATACAGATACTTTAAAGATTATGATTAATTGTTTGCGACACTTATCTTTCATTGCTTAAGAATGCAAAAAGAAATATCAAGTTGACTCTTTAAGAAGCCTCACAACCTAAAAGAAAACAAGGCGGCTTCCCTCACATACTTGTGTTCAATGTAAGCAATAAGAAAATTTGATAACTATCAGATTTTACAACATCGAGTATTCCAACACAAAACACAAGGGTGGATGTGTGAAAGTAATTTGCACTGGCACTTGTGAGCATGTATGAAATGTGTGTCACAAAGAAGGAAAAGAGATCATATGACCTTCATTTACACTATTTAACTCATAGAATATGCAAAGATAACCAACAAATAACCATAAACAGGAAACATTCAACTACATCATATGCATTACAAACTAGACTGCCGTTCCTAATCTTAAACCTAAACATAAAGAAGATTCAACCACATTCAACCAAATGAGTTGATCCAGCACATGTAGAATTAAGCATGTTTGAGGTGATGAAAGGCCAAAAAAACTTAGCAGAAACAAAACCATCAAGTGATAGAAGATTATTTTATTACACATAAATTAAATCATTATCACAACAAAAAAATAACATAACAAGATTGTCAGAGCATGCACTACCATCATCTTCGATACAAAACCAGTTTAACAACAGGTACCAGTTTCACAGATATATTATGTTTGGAGTTATTCAGCACAGAAGTTTCAACCTCAAGAGGAACTACTTGAGACACCTACAATAGCCTTACATCTTTGTTTACACGAAACGTGTAGACCCGTGAATCTAGCATCTTGACATTAAGTTCTATAGTTGAATCCGAACTTTCACCAATTCCTTGGACTGAACAGTTGCCCTGGTCACCAGCCATCCTGTTCAGAGTGAAAGGGGGGGGAAAAAACATGTTTAAAAAATCTCACAACTAGAAGAACAGACAATTGTGCAAAAATAAATCATATCATACAATGCGCATAAACAAATGTCACATAATCCGTTACGCATGACAAATATGATGCATGTCTTATTTTGTGCATTTCGCATTCCAATCAAGTAAATTATGGTCCCAAGTTCAAGGATGATATTCCGGACGAGGGCATATGTTTACAGATGGAGATACATAAAATAAAAAAATAAAACAAAAACATCTTCTACAGCTGCAAAAATATATGCACTGCCACAAACTTTGGAGCCAACTAAATAAGAAATTGAGTTTATATCTAAAGGCAATAACATGTCACAATTAGCAAGCTAAGACAGAAAATGGAAATAAGTGTATGAATATTTATGACTAACCATTTTTCTTTACAAGTGACAAGATTTGTAGACTCCAGTAGATGGACATCCGTAAACTCCAAGAGATGACAATACTTATATTGCCTTTCAAAACACTTTTAACATATTGGGGCCCCAAAATTATCACTATATGAATTCTAAAATCCAAATATCCCAATTCAAGATGCTATTTTCTAGAGTCAGAACAATACATGGCATCACATTTTCATAAAAACTTCAAGAAATAATCAGCACATATTTTAAATTAGGTAACCAAGACAAGAAAAAGAGCTCCTCGTGGGAAAATAATAAGAAGAAAAAAAACTTGTGGTTCAGGTGCAGTGGGAGCAACTGAAAATGGAGAACCATGTTCCATTCATACCATGCCCTACAGCTTTGCATATGTAACCCAAAGAAAGTGTTCCGAGACCAAACATTTTTTTATGTTCTGCAAATTAAACCTCTCAAATAAACACAACTCGAAACCATCCAACCCTTTGCTCAACAACCCTACCTAAACGTCCTTTGCGAAAAAACATTACCATCACCGAAAAAACTCGAGAAAGATTTCCAGCTAAGCGTTCTTGCAAGGTGGGATAACCCGCAAACGTAGCTCCATAATCTTCTACCCTCCCGCTTCGCATATTTATCCAGCCTTTGAAGACCCAGCCTTTTTGTTATGTCGTGCAGAACAAACATCTCCATAACCGTGAAACACGATTCAAGAACATGCAACCCTTTTCTTTAACAAACCCACCCAAAAGATTCTTCGATACACCAAAACGCGCCGTCATCCCGATTCCTTCCCAAGAAAACGCGACCGACACGCTGTACGTTCGATCGCATTTGGATCGAACGACGAAAGATACTCATTCTAAGATGTCGAATAAAACACGCAGGGAGGAACATGCTCCACGTTCTTGGAATAGTTGGTCTTTTCATAGGAAGATAAACAATAAGAACCAAGAAAATCGTATCGGTATCTACCAAAGAAAAAGGGGTAGACCGGATCGAAAATGAGAAGCGGATCGAACCCTGTTTCGCAGTTGCAGACGGACTGAGAACCTCCTTCCCCGCTTCGTTCTTGCTTGGATCGCCGCAGCGCAATATGGATCGGCTCCTCCTTCCGCCTCTCTTCTTGATGCCTTGCTTCGCCCGCCTCTCACCGCCACCGGTGTCTCTGGAAGGGTCTAAAAGGCGTTTCCGCTCGTACGATACGCACTCTGCGGGCCTCTCACCCCACACCATTATCACCGCATACTTATATCATACGGGAAATGCGGAGCATCTCAAGCATGTGTCCTGGACCGGGTCGGATCGTGGGTCCAGTAAAGCGGATCGTATCCGCTCCGATACATATTGGATCCGCCAATCGCAATTGTGTATAAATATATCCCTTTATGGTTTGCTATGAAACTTTTATATATAATTATTATTTTAATGTCAGCCCAATGGGATTTTACATTCATATTCTTTCAAATATATTATATATAGGGTAATTATTATTTTTAATTTTTCTCAAGCTTATTATTCATATTTTTTTTATTATCCACAATCCTTTTCTTATTTATAATCCTTTTTAAAAAATAAAAATCTTAGTTTACTATTTATAATATCAATTTTTTTTTCTTTTCTATAACCTCTTATTAGTTATCGTTGAGGAGGAGAATAAGGTAATGATGATGAGGGGAGGCTGAAGAAAAAAATATTTATATATTAACAAATGAATAGTTTAGAGATCTTTAAAAAAAACTTTTTTAAAATATTTTTTTTTCAAATGGTATTATTTTAATTCAAAAATATTCAAATTGTTACTATTTCTAAGATTATTGAAATATGTCGAATCAAAAAATTTTTATAAACACATTGGTAACCGTAGTTAGTAAAGATTAACATAATAGCTGGACGAATATTATGGAGAGTGATATTTATGGAGAATTTTAATATTTAAAATTATAATTATATATTGATAACTTTTAAATATTTGAAGATATATATTACCATTTACAAACTTTAAAAATGTCGTTATAAGAGAATATAGTGGTCAATTTTTATAAATAAAAATAGAAAAAAATATATTTTATTTCTATAAAGTTAAGAAAAAAAAAAGAGGAAATAGAATAGTAGCCCATGCATATGGTGGTAAAAAAGAGAAAGTCTTAATGATGTTAAAACACCCACTATGATTGACCAACTCTGCCAGTGGTGGACCAGCGTTGATAAAGGGTTGCGTTGCTCTCTTCTACCTTGACGCAAAATCCGTTACCTACAAAGTCACCGATGGACCCCGCATTTCCTCAACCATAAAAGGGGTTACATGTGGCGCGCCGAACTGCGTACGACTCTCTGCGCCGCACTGAAACCCGCGAATCGCACGCACCTTTGCACTGAAGAAGAAACCGTTGACCAGATATTTACTGTCCCTGCTGTCAAAGTCAAACCCCTCTAAATCTGGAGCCATTAAGCATTTAAACCTCTCTCTCCCTTCCTCTTCCTCGCTATCTCCTACAACTGCAACAAAGAAGGGGAACGGAGAGGGAGAGATGAGCAGATAGCGAGCGGAGGAGGCGAAGCGATGATGCCGAAGAGGGAGTCGGACGCGACGAGCCTGACGTCGTGGTCGGCGACACAGTCGCCGCTGCATCGGCCCGTTTACTACGTGACGAGTCCCGTCCACTCCCACCACGACGCTATCCGTATCTCCTTCTCCCACTCGTCGCCCGGCGCCTCCCCGGTCCACCCCTACTACGACCCTTATCACCACCAGCGGTACAGCAGCTCCCCCATCCACCATTACCGCGAGTCCAACGCCCGCCTCTCCTCCTCCTGGCGTAAGCTCCCCACCCACCACCACGGCCCCTCCGAATCTGACGACGACAACGCTCGCGGCTCAATGGGCTGCTACGTGACTTGGTTCGTTCTGGCGTTCGTCCTGCTCTTCACCCTCTTCTCCCTCATCCTCTGGGGCGCGAGCTTGTCCTACAAGCCCCAAGTCATCGTCAAGGTCCCTGCCCGCCCGAGCCGATCCCGATTGGAACCGGAACTCGCTCCCCGTCACTAACAACGTCTTCCACACTGTTGATGTGCAGGACGTGGTGTTCCGGAACTACGATCTCCACGCGGGGACGGACATCACGGGCGTGCCCACCAATATGATCTCCATCAACTCGACGGTCCGGATCGCGTTTCGCAACCCGGCCACGTTCTTCGGCGTTCAAGCCTCGTCCACGCCTTTGGAGATATACTACTCCGAGTTCAAGGTCGCCTCCGGACACGTAAGCTTTCCTCCTCCTCTCGCGTACATTGTTTGAATCAAGGCCAAAGTTGCACCGAGCTCGAGGCGTTCTCCGATGCGCATGCAGATGGAGGAGTTCTATCTATCACGGGAGAGCCGACGCGTGGTGGTGGTGGCAGTGGCCGGCGTGCATGTGCCACTCTACGGCGGCGGATCGAGCCTGAGAAGCCGTGCCGACGGCGGCGGCGCCCCAGCGGTGGTGCCGCTGGAGCTGTCCTTCACGGTCCGGGCGCGGGCCCACGTCCTCGGTCACCTGGTCAAGGTCAAGTTCTACCACCGCGTCCGGTGCTCCGTAACCCTCCGCGAGGACCGGCTAGGCAAGCCCCTCACGCTCGCCAAGGCCTGCGAGTACCGTGACAGATGAGTTCCCAAGCTCGAACACTCTGGAGAGAGCGGGAAGGAGAGATCCGAATCGAACGGGTGGCGTGGGGCATGAGTTTCCTCGATCGAAGGTCGTCGGGCAATTGGCACGTCGGCCATTCCAAACCCGTGACGTTTCTCTTGTCGTCTAGTTCAGCGTCGCTTGCATGCTTCTTCAACCTCTACGCAGACACGCCTAATAAACTTTCACTATTACACATCATGGTAAAATAGTAATCGAGATGAGATAAACAAAGAAAATTATCTTTTTATTTATTTCTTGCGTTACTTTAGAATCCTATTAGGATCCCGTGCAACGATCACTTGCAAAATTAGCTCGAAGCATTCATCTTCGTCGTACACTTCAGCTGATGAAATTTATGTTTCCTCTCTTCGTAAACGTGGATTGATTCCATTGGCTTTAGTACTTCACCCTTGGTGGTCTTTGAAGACATGATCCGGCTCGCACCGTCATCCGGCCCGACGCGAGGGCGGACCCGTTTTCTAGAGTATTCTATTTTTATACGAACACCAAACACCATTTGGTACCACAAGTCTAACTAACACGTCCCCATGACGAGTTGTTTTGCGCGGGCCCTCGATTCACGAGGCTCCCGTTGCACCCTTTTGTTTTGGGTTTCCAGCACGTGAACCAACGGACGGACCGTGCCGTCCCCGATCTTGATTTGTCGCCTCTTCTGGCGAATCTTGGATTGCTTTGAGTCCGATGGCCGCCGTCGGCGTCTTCTCCTACGCCCGCGAGACGCTCTCCGAGAACTGTTCTCTGCTCTGTCCTGGCCTCTTCGATCGCGGTACGACCTGCTTCTCCCAAAAAGACCCCATCTTTGTGGGTTTCTTTGTTGGTTTGGTTGGCAATGTTTTGGGGTATTTTGCAGCGAGTAGATCTTCCTGTGGATTGAAGGCGGTGATAGTGCTGCTACATATAACGTTCGTAGGCGTTATCTTCCTCTTCGATGCCAATTTGATACGCAAGTCAAGGGAGGAGCCCTGGTAGTCTATGAAATCCCGTTCCCTCTTTGTTGCTATCATCATTATTTCTTTTGCTGTTTAGATTGTCAGTTTAGGTGTAGCAAAGATGTAATTTTTGTGGATATTATGTGGAAGAGAAGAAGAAAGGTTTTGAGTTGGCGGACTTGTAGATTTCGTTTTGTGATAAATGAAGCTCAAATTTTAGGAGCTCGTTTGTCTTTGTCAACTATTGTCAGCTCGAAACCGTTTCTTCGCTAGTTTTGAGCTTTAGGTTGCACCGAAGATGGGTGTTGTCAAGACTCTCTGTGTTTTGACCATTCAACTGTTGTCAAGTAGTTTTGGGCTCTGTGAATGGTTATTTTGATTGACCTAATAGGCATTTTACTTGGGTAGCATGTATCAAGATGGTATATATAATGAATGCCAAATTGGTGTATCTCTGAATGTGATGTCCCATTGAGAATGTGAGGCATTTGAGTGGAGATTGTAGCATCGCATTGTCTCCCTTGGGAAAGTACAGAAAGAATAAGCTTATTTATAACTTGATTGACTAATAACAGCCACCGTATATGGCTAGGACCATTCTGTGGAAATTATTGGATTAGCAAGTCAATCAGGTGATGACAATTATAGTATCCTAGATATCTGAGTTTTATGGAAATCTTTTTTTTCTTTAGTTCCGCGTACTGCACCATATTCCCTGTCTTTTTGCATGCATCAATGATGTTAACTGGTGTTTTAAATGTTCCATGTGGACCATGATGAGTGACAGTAAATTTGTGAGCAAATATGGTATTCATATGATTGTTAATTTGTCATAATGGTCATTCTTTTATTCACAGAGAGGCACATGCACTGTAGGAGGCAACAATGACGGGGTTGTTAATATTTTCATATCATCTGGGGTTGGCAATGCTGTACCAGCTGGCCACCTCTGCATTGATAACTGAAGAGAGTTGGCTCAAATATTATATTGTTCTTCAAGATTTAGGCTTTTCTTTCAAAATTTCCTAACAACCTATCTAGAGAACTCTTTCTTCTCCTTTTAAAGCAATGTAATGAGAGCAAACTTTATAACAGGTCAAAACCCTATAATCAAGTTGAAAGCATAAGAGTCCTACTGTAGTATAATTTTGATGAGTGAACATGCATTCATGATTCAACATCTAATAAAATTTAAAAAACATCCAATAAAGCATCTCTCCTGCTTGCACTTGTAATGTTCTGTTATGTAACACTTTATGGATGTCATGGTGGGCATTTTGATGTTATCTTCTCAGAAGGCTGTTAATATTTTCATTAAAAGCTGTTTTCTCCCTGAGATTGGAATTCTAATATTTTCCACTGAGAAATTAACTTGTTTCTTTTCTGATGAATTAGAATTTTGATACTTGTTATCTGCCTTGTGCACTACACAAATACATTGATATTATCTATGTTCAACCATGGTCTTTTTCTATCCTGCTCCTTGTAAGGTCCTCATCGCCACTTGTCTGTATGAGTTCTATTTTCCTCGTTTTCAGCATGAGAATGTAGTGAATCTTTCCTGCTTGACAAATAATTGATTCTCCTATTATTTATTTGTGTGTCTCTCACTGATGGCATTTCATCTGGAATGCAAATTGCAAGTTTACTGTGTTGAATCTCATGCATTTATCTTTGATTCCTTCCAACTATAATTTGTACATAAGTTTTGGTAGTGATTTTTATTTGATGCTATAAATAAGCTTGATGTGTTCTTACTAATTAGTTTATTTTATTTTGTTTGATGAAAATTTCTGCATTATTATCTGAACTTTGTCATTTTTGCTATTTCTTGTCTCTCAATCTTTAATGATAAGGCCATCTGCATTATTATCGTAATATTCTTTGGGTCAAAAATACTTATAGCTGTCACATTCTAGTTGTATTACCTTTTATTCTCTACACTTCTTGCTTGCTGCTTTAGTTAATTTATGTTACTTACCATTTTTTACCTTGAATGTGGTCCATTTGTAGGTATATCACAGTTTATCTGATGGTTTTTCTGGTTACTCTAGTTCAATATTTCTTTACATCTGGCTCATTCCCAGGGTAATGACATCTAAGCTTATCATGTTTGTCCTCTGAAAAATCACATACTGTTTTCCATCAGAGCAAAAGTGCCTTATGGGTGCCTCTTTTTTACATTCCTGCTTGTTAGATACATCATTGATGCAATGAGGGTGAAAAATGGCAGCAACACTACATTTATAAACTCACCAGCAATTGTAGAGTAAGATCATAGTCATTTCATGATTGTATTAATATGGACTTGAAGTTTTGTTGGCATCTTATTTTTTCTATCTTTCTAATGTTCAAGCAAAGACAGTCTAATGCAAGAAATGGGAACTTAGTTTCTTCCACAAGGAATAATCAGTTAGAAAGGCAAAATTCCCGCTTGCCTTCATTATCATGGGAAAAGCTAGTTATGGAACTCTACCCTCCTGGATCAGCCATCAGGTATATTATTATTATTGCAATGAGAAGCATATAATGTTACAATAATAACTATTTCAAGCTCATCTTTATATTATATTCTTAGATCACTAATTGTAAAAAGGAAAAAAGAAAAGGCCCACTAGCGAAAGTACAATACATGTAACTGGATCTGATGTCACTACCCTCTATTCGCCGAGGGAATGTCACTGAAAACAACAATGGAGAAGAGTGGAATGTGTAAAGACAAACCATGACCAAATATGGTTAGATTGAATGTTAGATTAATTGATATAACTTATAAGTAATC
Organism: Musa acuminata AAA Group; assembly: GCF_036884655.1. NCBI lineage: Eukaryota > Viridiplantae > Streptophyta > Magnoliopsida > Zingiberales > Musaceae > Musa > Musa acuminata. The sequence goes on from NC_088342.1 coordinate 39,339,357, forward strand.
TTTTCTCTACTTAAATTTGGCTAGAATATCTGTAATTTTTTAATATTTTTGAGGATTTATAATTATTATGAAATATTGAAATCATGGTTCACCTTACTAGTCCATATCGGTGTACTGATCAGTTATTGGTATGGTACATACCGAGTTGTACCGAGCCATATCGAGCATATCGACACACAGTAAATGGGAGCATACTGATGTCCCGTCCATACTAGTCCCTTGTCAGATCGGTATGCACCGCTCATATTGAGCGGTATGTTGCGGTACGACGAACCTTGATTGAAATTTCACATATTGGTCTCATATTACTCCCTTCTTGAACTTGTATGATATGCTGCTCTGAATTGTACCACTTAGGTACAAAAAAAGAGGGAAGGCTCCAAAGACAAATGGACTAACCAGTGTCCTTTTCTAGCCCTAGTTTTTTGACCTAGATTTAATGACTTTTGAGTTGTTTCACTAGAGAGTTGACTGGTATTGGTCCAAATTGGTCAACAACATTACATAGATGGTGTGAGTGGCATCTTGTAATACTGTAGCCCATGGTATGTAAAGTGAAGTGTCTACATAATTTGTATTCTTATTTAAGATTTAATAATTGACCAATTTCAATTTCATTATGCATTATCATTTTGGTTTTACAGGAACTGGACTTGCACTTACTGTAATATCATTCAGGTAATATCTGATTTTTTTATAGTACCTCACTCGACAAGAAGTCTGCTTTGGAAAATCAATCTCTAGATTGCTTTTTTATTTAATATATCTGTATAAAATACTGGTACTTGCTTATCAGTGCTTTCTTTTCCTTTAGTTGTTCCAAACTTGTTGTCGCTATTTTACACTTCACTTGCACACGTAATAAATATGCAAACTTATCCGGTGCTTAATGTCAATTTTGTCTGTTAGTCAATCGATATTGTTGATCAACTGTATGATGAAAGTCATCATATTCTAGTCCATTCTAAACTAGACTCTATTTTGAAATTGTTTCAATTGATACTAAATGCATGCATGCTAAAATTTAAAGTATTTTGATATTTATAAATTGTTTACAATATCAAATGTTTTCTGTGCTCTTAAAAGACCTTTACATCTATTATATAATAAATCATGTTCACCTAAATTGATCATCTATATTGAACTCCATGTTTGATTTTCAAACCGAAGAATTGAAGCATCAATTCTTCTAGAAAAATACTAGCTCAGCTCTCTCTCCTCTCTGTTTCTCTCTCTTTATTCTATGTTGTGTTTATATTTATTTAGTTATTTAGATATTAAACTTAAGCTTGCCTCTGGATTCAAATGATGAAATTCAGGCAATTGTAAACAGATTCGCTTTGTACTTGATTTGTATTAGTTAAATGCCTGGTTATGCCCGAGACTTCTGAATTTGGTTACATTGCTATAGTATTTTTTGAACAAAGGTAGCACTGATCTGTGTTTAAGCTAATATCCATGGAAATATTTTCATTTAACCTACATGTTCCAAGCTAGCATCTCTGTTTTCATCCAATTGTACTTTCTATTTAAGTTTGCAATATATACTAAATGCTTTGCTACATATGTGCAGCCTCCACGCTCAAAACACTGTCATGATTGTGATAAATGTGTCCTTCAATTTGATCATCACTGCGTCTGGCTAGGAACTTGCATTGGGCAAAGGAATCACTGCCGGTTTTGGTGAGTTCACTCCAAAAGTGGATTTTTATGGTGCTATCATGTAAACTCATTGATTGCCATTGTATCTGGAATTCTATGTTAAAAAGAACATTTTATTACTTGAAAAAAAGAATGTTACTTGTGGTAGTTTCTGGCCCAGTTAATTTAATGTTTTTTTGCTGATCAATTATATTTTTATTCATGTCTTGCTGTAAGTTAGTTACATGATAACAAAGCATAAAATTGCATGCTTCTTGTGCATGTTTGAAGCCACTTTTTGAGATTGATTAATCCTTTGCCAAACTGAATATCGGAATTGCAACTGCTGCCATCATGCATCCACAATCGAGTCCTGTGACCTGATTCCTGTGAACAACTTGGCTATTTAACACCACATTGCCAAATGCTGACCTCTGATACTAGCATCATTTGACTTGTATCTTGGACTCTGTTTCCTTAGGTTGTGAGTAGATCATCTTTCATATTTATAAATTGTTATTTTTAATATTGTTCTTGTCTTTCTTAGTCTCCATGTTAATTTTTCTAATCTTAAATGCCTTATGGCATGCAAAGCTTACTGGGATTATGCTTCATATCATCTAACCGCATACAGCATTTTCCTTTTCTTCTACTTCATACATAACTTTTTTCCTTGCTGGACTTGGTTGTTTTGCTTGCGTCTTTACTCTCTAAAGAAATACATAGTGATGTATATATGTAATTTTGTCTGGTTGTTGTATTATTTTCTTTTATGGAGATTTTGTAGGTGGAAAACTAATGAATTGTTTTGGGAATCCATTGGTAGGTGGTACATTTTTGAAGAAACAATCCTTTGCATCTGGACTGTTGTATTATATATCACATTCTTGCGCTCAAAACTCATGAAGACATGGTATGGTTTCTCCCATCGAATAACTTGTAGTATCTAAAATTGAGTAGTTGATTCAGCCCTTGTTCAAACTGCATGTCCTTAAAAGTCTTAACAATTGCTGACCTTAACAATTAGTTTATGTCCCTTAACAGGAGAAATGTGAATTTGAGGGTTCTGACAATTAATTTTGTGTTCTAAGCCCTTGTTCTCGTACTTTGGAAAATTAGCACAACATCTGCTTAAAATGGCCTTTTCAGGTGGAAGGATTTAATTGCCATAGTACTGTTAACTGCATTGGTGTTTTCTGTCGTCTTTCTTCTTGTACTGCTCCTATTCCACAGGTAAGATCAGATTTCATGATTGTTGGAATTTTACATTTAATTGTAGTGTTTTTAGTTCATCACAGTATGCATTTAACCTATTTTTCTCCATGTAAGCAAAATCCGATATTATACTAAAGGTTCTTAGTGATTTATGTAGCTAGTATTTTGTAGAATTAGGTGAATGAGATTGGGTCTGCAAAAGGAAAATGCTCCCTGAAATATGTTCCCTTTGCCATGTAAAGGAATCAAAGTTCTCAGCTATGGATACTTCTATTTGGGAGATAGGTTTTCAGCCATGTCGTGTTCCTTCCACTTCTTTGTGTATGCTCTCAATAAAATGATCGACAACTTTGCACATATTTCTTCTTCTGCTCATTAAAGGTCCCTTTCAATTTCAACTTAGTTCCACATATCTCTGATCACTGCAGCCCATTGATTATAACAATATTTACTTTCATGAGAGGCATGAAGTTAGATTCTTATGGACCTTGTGTTACCCATGGAATTTGATCAATATCCATGTTTATCAATCTGGTCCTGTGACAAGTCTTAGATTTTTTCCTTACAGTTAACTTGGACCAAATGACACATTACCATAGAAGTTAGTTAGCTTTTTTTTTTCATTTTTTTGTTTCAAAATCGTTTACTAGGACCTAATTATTTGCTTTGTCTTGGTCTGTTGTGATTGTGACGGCACCTCGTGGTGAATTTGGATGAGGTTTTCTCTCCAGGTTGACGATTGGTTCAAATCAGGATTTCACTTGATATTCACACTTACCATCTGCATATAATACTTTGTGGAAGAATTATTATATGGCATCATAAACCCAAATGTTTCACTAATTTTTCTTTTTTGATGATCTTTGGTCCAGCTACCTAATGATAACAAATCAAACTACTTATGAAATGGCGAGAAGGCGGCGCATTTTGTACCTAAGGTATGAGCACTATTCTGGTTTCCATACCTCAGCTTATCATGATGACATCTCATTGCTAATTGTACTTATAAGCAGATACTGAATGTTTATGATTTGCAGGGGAATCCCAAAGAAGGTTCATCCATTTAGCAGAGGCATTTGCAACAACCTGTATACATCTTGTTGCTCCAGGGACAGCATGTACACTCTTGAAGCTGTCCCACCAATGGAGGAATTGGAAGCAAGAGCCAGACCTTACACTTGTGTGGACATCATTTCTTGCAAGTGTTGTTGATGAATTCTTGTTTGATGTTTCTTTGGCCTGCACTTGCTGTATCAAATGCTGTAATTCTCTCATTTAATATTTCTTCTCCTTGTGTTTTTGAAACACTTTGGTAAACATCTGCTTGCAGTGTTAGAATGTGTACCACATTAGATATTTCTCAAAATGGGTGAGAGGATTAGTTAGCCAAATAACTGTCTCTTCCCCCATTATACTTTTATTAGTAAAAAAGACTATGCATAGATTGAATGACGAAGTAAAAGCACAACAAAAAGAGTCATTTACCAGTGATTTTGCTTCTGATCATTTCTATGTTTGGCCTGGTCATTGATCTCTTCGTCTTCGTCTATGTATGTATGAATATGATCATTTATAAATAAATAAATATATATATATATATATTTATTTATATATATTTATATATAATAAAAATATCTAATAAAAGATTCATGAAGTTGATCCAATAAAGGTTGAACTTTTTTTTATTCGAGTTTTAGTAGATTTTAACCTATACATGTTAATGATGTAATTTTGATAAAGGAGGGTCAATGTAATTATTTGTCGATCGCTAAAGAGCTATCATTGATCACTGTAGTGGGCCATCTTAGATATATTAATCCGGTGATCGAAACCAATTAAATACTAACTTTTTACTAGATTGTAATCGACAGGTCTACTTGTTAATGATGATGTGGCATCCGACAAATACTCAAGAAGGCCTAACTATAGATCTGGCTTTATTATAGTAGAGATGAGATCCGCTGCCGCTGAGCGTGCGTGACGAGGACGACGACGACGCCGACATCGCGTGCCGACACCGAGCCCAGCCAGCCTGCCTGCCTGCTAAACGAACTCCCAATAGAAACGTTGGATTCTCATCGACAATTCATCGAGCATGAACGCGACAAACAAGAAACTACAACAACAGACGAAACGCCGTAATTGCCGCGACTGTAATCTCGCAGAACCCATCCAGCCTTTGTAATCTTGCAGAAGAACCAAGCAGAACCCAAACCTTTTCTTCTCGTCCATCCACTCTCTGCCGAAGTCATCGAGCCTGATGTGCTGTCCAGGCATTTTTACTTTGCCAACTCAAACTCAATCACCACACTCTCTCTCTCTCTCTCTCTCTCTCTCTCTCTCTCCATTCATTTGGAGTGACTGGGTTTTATTGATGCAGAAGCTTCTCAGCCCCTACCCACCCACGTCTTCCATCACGTTGCATTACATTATTTGGGACGTACCAGATGTTGGGTTCTGTGCAGGAGAGTGGTGTCATTGCCATTAACCTTTGTAGCCTTTATGGTCTTCTTCTCCATTATTCTCATGTACTACATGTTTTCGTGACCCTTTCTGACCCGTGCCAAGGATCCTCCACAGCAATAAGATAATCTCTACAAGTTCTCAGGACGTTTTTTTTTTTACCAGTGTAATAATTAGCTCTGTAATCTAATTTAATTAGATAAAAATATATTATAAATTTATTTAACCTTTAATTAAAACTATCGATTAATAAAAATATATATATATAGTCAATTTTTTTAAGATATGATCTTGATGAAAAGAACTTTTTTAATTATCATAATAGACCATCTACTTTTGTTTATAAAAAGATAAAATATTTTATGAATGAATCATTAAAAATTATAATTATAAATCTATTTTTAACCTCTATTAGTCTTTATTCTATTATTTATAGTAATACCATAAATAATAAAAAAAAGAAGAAAAGATAAATCTAGTTCTCTTAGTAGATCAACATCACCATAGTTTTCGGATTCAACAATAGTGCGTTTGCATATCACATAAAGTTTTTCTAAATGATATCAAAAGGTATTTAATTTTGATCTTCATCTATGATTATTTAATTTTAATTTTGGTATTAAAGTTTTCGCATAACAATATTATAATTACAGTTTTTATTCTTATAATTGGTATCAAAGCTAGTATTTTGAAATCAACTACTTTGATCATAGAAAAGTATCATATCTGTATTTATATATGTTTATAAGCACTCTTCACTTGTGAAAGGATGTTATCGATCTAGTCATTTGTCATGTTTGCCCTAATTGGCTGCTTGTGGGCGATGAACGTTTCCTCCCATGGGTGATCTATGAACGATAGAAGGATACGGGTGTTGGATGAAAGGATGTGCAACACTGCCATTGGTAGATTGTTGTTGAACGTCTAGGCCAAAGGTCATAGAAGGCTGAGCGATGCGATTACGGCCTCCATTAGTCATCGACCTAGTCGTGGGTAATGATTACACAGATGGTAGCATCATTGTATGCAACAACGATTGCTTGTGTACAACAACCTAGGCGATGCTATGGCGACCTGCCTTGGTCACCAACGTTGCACACGCAACAATGTCACTATGTGCACAACAAAGCAACAACACTACTACCTTTGATCGCTGGTTACAAAGCAAACAGGTCGTAGTTCACAAAGGTTGTGGCGGTATTGCTAGTAGCAATGTGCATCAAATGAGACATCGGAGGTTGCAGTTCCTAATGACTATACAATAACTATAAAGGTTATTGGTCGATTGTGGATACTGTGCGTAGTGAGAATAGTAGTGCGTGGGCGCGATGGCATGCTACGATGAATATAGGTGGTTGTCAGTCGACCACAGAGATAGTTCGGATTGGTCGTACATTGCGATGATGTGCGTGGGCGCGATGGCATGCTACGATAGTTGTAGGGGTTGCTGATCGATTGTGAAGAGAGTTCGAGCCAATAGCATAATGTGGCGACCATAGGGGTCACCACTTGGCCATGCATCACAATGGCAGTAGGCGGCGCACAAGCGGAGAACAACCGTGTATCATGATGACCATAGGCAGTTTGTAGGCAATGGACTGTTGCACACCGCGACGATCATAAATAGTGCACAAGCGACAAGCAATCATGCACCACGGTGACCGTATGCCTCCCGCAACAACGGTTGAGGAGAAAAAGTGTTTTTCAATCATTAGAAGACTATTTTACCCTTTAAATTCTTTTAATTCTAGTTGATGTCTCCTTATCAATTTTGCCTTTCAGAATCAAATATTTTTACTATATATCTTATCAAAACTATAATTTTATCGTTCAAAAATCAAATATTTTTTACTTATATCCTTAATTATAAAATTAACTAAATTTACTTTCTTTAATTAAATATTTTTATCAAACTTTATTTTAACTATATTTTGACTATTTGATTAGATTTAGATTTGATGAATCTCATGACCAAATTTAGAAAAAGTTAAAATTTGACTTTAGTTAATTTAATTTTGATTGGCATAATTGAGTTGATGTTTAGCCCAATTCTGTTAGCCTATTTTTGGGTAGCTTAATTCTAGACTTGCTCAATTAAATAAGGTTGATTGGTCTAATAGGGTTCCATATGAAATAAAAAAATATAAATTATAATTTTTTATAATTTTTCATATAACATATTAAACAAAATTTTGTCTGTGATAATTAAATTTTAATTATTATTCTTGGATATTTGTGTATTTATTCATATACATATATTTAAAATTATGAAATAATATTTGTTTTTTATACAAAGATATGATTTATGTTTTATCATGACTATAATTGTTATGTAAGTTTTTTTATATTGATTAATATTTAATTATTATTAAACTATTTTTATATAAATTAGATAATAAAATATTAAAAAATATTATTTATAACTTATATCCATAAGTTTTATTGGATTAGTAGTTGTTAAAATGACCTAGGATGATAGACTTATGAGGTATAAATTATAATAAATATTTTATAATTTATATAATATTTTAAACTATATTTTGTATTATTGTATTAGTCTTGTAACCATCAAGATAACCTAGACTTGACTCATAAAATTATATTAAAGAATTAGCCTTAAATAATATTAAAAATATTCATAATAACACATGTATTTATGAGATTTAGATAATCAGAGAATTTACTTTAAATAAGTATGCAATGGGGTAGGATAATACTATTTTAAATATCATTATAATTTAAGAATGTATACTCAAAAATAATAATACTATTCCACAAGGATGTATTTCATTCTCCATAAATAATTTTTAGTGAACACTCAATATTTTACTCTTAGATGAAATATTAATGATATCAATAGTTTATCATATTTCAAAAACTCAAAATATTAATGTTGTTTTATATTTTATGATGATACCTATTTCCACACACTCCAATGCTTCTAGTGTCCCTATACTCTCCGATTTAAATTATTCAAAATGGTCAAAGTATATGTAGTTTACATTGAGTTTATTAGATATTGACTTAATATTGTTTGTTGAAAAGCCTATAAACTTAATTGATGAAAATGTTATAGAACAAGTTAATAAAATGAATATTTGGAAAAATATTTAATAGACTTAGTATAATGTTTATAAGAATGACAATTGTGAATAACATAAAAACTTTATTACCACTTACAACTAGTGCATAGGAATTTTTTAGAACTACAAAAGATATATTTATCTACCGATAAGTCATGGGTTAGCACATTAATAAAGAAACTATCTATGACTGGATTCAGGATCACATCCTCAATATAATTGATAAAACTATGAAAATCAAAACATTAAGGATAAATGTGGATAAGTCTTTTCTCATACAATTCATTTTTAATTCTCTTCCTCCTCAATTTAGCTTATTCAAGATTTATTATAATACAAAAAAAGATAAATGAGATTTGAATGAACTAACTAGTATATGTATTTATGAAGAATTAAGGATAAGACATAAAAGATTTTATAATATTTTGACTACTACTTGAGAAGTTGGTAGTACAAAAAGAAAGTTTAAGTATCATCCACCAAATAAATTTATTGAGTTTGGAAATACTAAGTAGACTAATTAGAAGAAAGCCTTCATAGTAAAATGTATAAACCTAACCTTTGTATTTTTAAATCAAATATTATAGAAGTTCTTTCTGGATTCATTCTGATATTTCAACTCATGTTTCTAATATTGTGTAGGGATTTCTTATAATTTGTAAACCAAAAAAGTATAAAAGATTCATTGTTATAAAGAATTATCTCAGAGTAAAAGTGATAAAAGTAATAATTATCAGATACATCTAGAGACAAGTCATCTAATAGATCTTACAAGCATATGCTATGTTTCTATTTTTTTTTTTAATTTAGTTTCTCTATTTAGAATTAAAAATAGTATATTATCTTTATTTTAGTAATAATAAAGTTAGTATATTTTATGATTTAATTTTTATTTGAATCTTGAGTTCGTAAAAATATTAGTGACCTTGCAAACAAATATTGGATCGAAACATAGTTTCAATGATGAGAAATCTTTTATGGCACAAATGTTTGAGGTATATATTTAAAAAAAAATTAAAAGATTAATAAAGACTAATATTTTGAAAGATTTAGATTTGATATTTACATATATTACGAAAAGCAAACTAAGTATATAAAGTAAAATAACACAAGAAGTAAAAACTTATTTGAGATTGTTCATATTGATATATGTAAACCACTTTATATTCCTTGTTTGAGAGGTATTTCATTATATTTATAGATGACATATCAAGACATACCTAGAGTTGTGATGAGATATATAAAGGAAGTGAAATATTATATACTCATATATTGGAGATTAAATCAACTTAAAGTGACGAGATATTTAGATACTGATTTTATAAATTACTTCAATAGTAGAAAGTCTATTTTAGAATTCATAATATTCAGTTGGAGGGATAATTTTTTTAAAAAATATAAAATAATTACTTATTATATCATAAATAATAAAAGTTTAATTTATGACATGCTTTAAGATCATAAATCCAAACTTTATGATTATGAAATTTTTTCAACTTGATATGCTTGACTAAATTATCATGTCACTAAAGATATTTTATGATAATACCGTAGTATTTTTTTTTTCTAAGAATGATAAGTGCCTTAGTGGCTTTAAGATAAAACTAGATGATAAAAGAAAGAGCCTAGAAACAATAAGTATTAATTAAGAACTTGAGATCACTTTGATGATTGTTAATCCATTTGTTAAAATATTATAACCTAAAATATTTAAACAATATATTTTTAGATTGTAAGCAAGTCATAAAAAATATAGTGATGTATATTAAGTGGATACTCTTATTGTTATTTTTCTTACATAATTAAAGTTATTTATTTTTATTATCATATTTATATTTATGTATATATAATTATTGAATGTAATAATAAGATTATCTTAATAAGATAAATTAAAGAATCATTATAAACTATATAAGGAAAGACTAATAATATTATGATACATAAAAAGAATATGACATTGATAACATATAACCGGCTCATTGATAGTCAGATTTATTATAGTATTATTGTACATATTGGAGTTATTAGCTTGTTTTAAAAATTTATGATCATGTATAAAATACTTTCAAATTATGTATAATTATTTTTTAAATAAATATTTATTTTATTCACTTAATTTTTTATATTTTATCAATTAATAGGTAAGTGAGAGAATACTAGATTATATGATATACTTAATTATATAAAATATATTATAAATATGATTGAATTATGATTATAATTATCGATCATTAAAAAAGAAATTCAATTATGAGAGGATTCTTTATGAGATGACATTTATGAAAAGGACTCTCCCACCTACCAACAAGATCTTATAGGGATGTATAATTAGAAATTAAAATTATAGATTTATTTTTAATTTTTTTAATTTTTATTTTTATCCGTGATAGTAGTAGTCCGATAAATGATAGGAAGAGAGATAAATATGATCTTAGTTCTCTTCAACATCAATGTAATCTTGACAATGGTATATTTATAAATCAAATAAAATTTTTACTGAATGATATCCAAAGATATATAATCTTAGTATTAATAAGTTATTATTTGATTTCGATTTAGATATTAATTTTTTTTCACATAATAAAAAATAATTATAATTTTTATTCATATAACTCCAACCCGTGAGCTATGTCCGTCGCCCTTTCTCTTTCATATAGTGTCAAGGGTTTTCACCTTTCCCCATTCCCGACTTCTTAGTCCGCATGGGTGGTGGCACTGTCCTTGCCTTCTTCGTCCTCTCCCTTTCTATCCTTTCTGCTACAGCATGTGATCGGTGTGTGCATCATTCCAAGGCAGCCTACTCCCCCTCCGCTTCTGCCCTCTCTGGTTTGTTCTACCACTAACAGAGCTACTGTTTGAGAAGCCGCATCAATGGTCATCGTTTGATCTCTTTTGTTCTGCTAAACTTCGCTTACAGTCGGAGCCTGTGGCTATGGCTCCATGGCTTTGAGCTTCAATGGAGGTTACATTGCAGCTGGGAGCTCTGCCCTCCACAGAGAGGGTTTTGGCTGTGGAGCTTGTTTCCAGGTTAGAGATGAAACCTATTCTCTTCTGCAATCATAAATGGTTGAGCTTTTCTTTCACCACGCAGGTAAGATGCAAGAACAGAAGACTCTGTAGCACCGGAGGCGTAAGGGTGATCCTGACCGACCTCAGCAAGAGCAACACCACGGATCTTGTGTTGAGTCCCCGAGCCTTCACCGCCATGGCACGAGATGGCACGGCGCAGGAGCTCAAGAGACTTGGCATTCTGGATGTGGAATACAAGAGGTAGACGAAGGCACACCGCTATGAATTCCGGGAACTGCACACTGTGTTATGATCAAGCAGTCACATCTCACCACGAAGCAACCCACCGAATCACTTTTCAGGATCCCGTGCGAGTATAAGAAGCAGAACCTATCGATCAGAGTGGAAGAGAGCAGCAGAAGACCCGATCAGCTGGTCATCAAGTTCCTCTACCAGGGAGGCCAGACCGATATCGTGGCGGTCGACGTAGCCCAGGTACCGAGCTAGCATCGATTCGGTCCGGTTCAATTGGCTGAATCCAATTTTTGTGTTGAACCGGCAGGTCGGATCGTGGAATTGGCGGTTCATGAGCCGGGAATACGGTCCAGTATGGAGCACGAGGCGGGCGCCGGCCGGGGCGCTGCAGTTCCGGATGGTGGTGACGGGCGGCTACGACGGCAAGTGGGTGTGGGCCGAGAAGGCGGTCCTCCCGGCCGAGTGGAAGACCGGTTCGATCTATGAATTGGGGGTTCAGCTCACTGACATTGCTCAAGAGGGCTGCTACCCCTGTGACACTCGAGAATGGAAGTGAGGCAAGCAAGCCTGTGTCCTACAAGAAACAGGTGAAGAGTAGCCTAACCTATTGGGGAATGGGGATATTCCTTCAGACATGTGATGGTGGTTTGGTGTCAAGACGAAGAAGAAGGTGCCAAGATTGCTCACAAGAAAATGACTTGCCACCTGCTGGTCTATTGCTGATTCCTTTTCAGTCTTCAAGCTGCAACTTTGTTCCTAATTTAGATGCTTACTTCATCAGATGTGGGTACTATTAGACATTTGAGATGTTAGTGGTGGGTTAGCTTGGGAGCCTTCGCACATGATTCTTGGACACATTAGTTTGTCAACACTGTATCAGCGAGTTGCAGTAGGTGGTGGTGGTGGTGGTGGTGGTGGTGTGTCGTCGTAGCCTCATTTGGTCCATGTCATTGGGAGGATGACGAAGGAGACATAGGAACTAAATATTTAGTTAAACGTGCAAAGAAATATTCATCTCTGAAAGGAAATTATAAGCATAACTATAGATTGTGTATGTTAATACTGAATCGAATAAAGTAGAACTTAATATTCAGATACTTCATTTGAAATTTGTTCACGTTGACTGACCTCAGACTTCACAGTGATGAGAATTTGAGGTTTAGGGATGATATGAGTAGGCTACAGGTTAGGGATAATATGGATCATGTAAGGCCCCATCGTGATACAGCAGGGACCAGCTTTCGGCCCCTGTCTTCCTCTGATTGAGATCTGTGAACGACTGCTGAAACTTTGTGGCCATGTTGAACTCAACCGTGAAGAACTTATCCTAGTGATCAATTCGATCGTCTGAAGGTGCTCTTGGAATCACCTGTGACTGAAATAATCTTGGTTTTTGTCGATCAAACAAAAAGAGTGTGAGATAGGTGACATGATTTACCATAACGATGGAATTAGATTATAGTAAATGGCTTTCTCAGAAGTTGGAAGAAGAAAGAATTCAATGAGAGATCATCATTTTAATTGTTACCTTTTGTGGAGGAGTTCTTTTCATCTCTCTAAACCCGTGGAAGGGGAAAGGTGCCTTGCTCTACTTCACAATAAATAGAAGTGGGTGTTATCTTACTATTTTTGTTTTAGGAAAAAATATCGTTGATATTTTCATAAGCACAATGTGGTCCTAATCTGTATGCAATGAGTCATCCAGAATAGGATATGATCTTTCTAGGCTCGTTACTTACACAAAGACCGAGGTCGAAGATTGCTTTTCGAGTCGATCCTTCCGATGCTTAAGTTAGTACCGAAGTCCCCTCCCTTTTAATATGGATTTAATGATATATTTTTATACTGATTTTAAAGAGAAGGAATATCTCATAAAGATTTCGCATGAGAGATAGTTCGTAACCGACCCGAGCTACCCGCTAGACCTCTGAAAATATTCCTACGAATATTTTGTAAGAGAGGCAGCTTGACAGGTTAGTAACTAAGCCGAGCTACCTTTTAGAATTCTATCCACACAGGTAGGAGGGTGTTGGGTTTCTTGGGCCTTTATCTTTCTATCGACCTTGCGTGTCGTTGATATGACGAATGGTGATTAGTTGATTTTATATTTCCTATCAATTTATATTAAGCTTTTGTAGCAAATTTAATTGGGGAAGAATTCATGAACCAAACATACTGCCAAACTTCGATTGAAAGGTCCAATCCATATTTGGGTACTTCAAATTGTCATCGGCCGATATGACTCTGAATCTTGCTTAAGCTGCATCAGTTGATTGACCTCCGTAAACATAATCATCGGCAAATCTTTGGAAGCTTTACACCCTGCAATTTGGGAGCTCTGGATCTGATTAGCTGTGGATACAGAAATGAGCATTATGGATCTAACAGTAGATTATTTCCTTTACTTTGTTGGTTAATCTGCATTAGCTATATGAACCTTTTCTTGACATCTTTATTACACCATTAGACTTGCAATGTAGCCTGTGTCAACTATGTTCTGTAAACTTGTTATGATATTTTCATGTATATATTACAAGAACATTAATTATCGGATACAGCTAGTTCAGTGGAAGTTCATGAGGAATTACTTGAGCATTCCAAGGATGGAAAATGGCCAGAGAGAATGCAAAAGTTCCACACAAGTTTCTTCTGATGCCAGTTCCAGCAACTTCCATTGATGCTCAGACATGTTCATTGAAGCTGAGGTTGATGATGTTTTCTTTCAAGTCGACAAGGCATTTTATTCAGCTACCAAAATGGATAAGAATAAGCTCATATGCATGTCTTGATCATACCAAAAAGGATCTTTTAGGATCAGCACAGTTTAGGAATGGAATTTATCAGCATGAAAATTCATATGCTGGCCATAACCAGTAGAAGGTTAGGGTTTGCATGTGGCCAAAAGTTTCTACTATGACATCCACAGCCGAAGCTTTGCTCTCCATGGATTGGTGTTGATCCTATTCGCACTCTTACAAACTTCTCAGCTTGGATCATACGAAGCTCAGTCTTAAAATTCTCACTTCCAGTTTTGTCTGACTAAAATTGTCTGCAATGGGAGTGAAACATATTCTCATGAATGCATTCCATGAGACCAAAAGCTCCTAAATCACTCAGAAGCTGAAGAAGATACAGCCACAGAGGCACCAACTGGCAACCCTACTTTTCTTGCATCATTTGGGAACCACAGCCACCATGATCTCCACTGGCATTTGGGAACCACAGCACCATCAAAGCAGGGCTACTAAATAACTTGGAAGAGGCCATTCACACGCGAGGCATGGAACCTTTTGGTGTCATCTTCTCCATGGATGAGTTGTGTGTGCCCAGTGGAATAACAGGTCCAGATTTAACTTTTTTGAGTGCATCACCCCACTCTGCAGTGTTGGTTGGTCCAAAAGTTACCTTTTCCTACAGTATAAAAAAGTCATTCTCGGTGGAGTATAATTTATGTTATATATGCTGAACAATAATTGATTATAGAACTACTGTTGACAAGGAAGTGAAGGAAAATTCTCCTCTATATATATATATATATATATCCTTGGCTCCATCACCTGATCTCATTATCCTCACTTGTTGCATAAGCAACCAACATCCTTTATGTCGCCTTAGTTGTTGTCTCCCTTCCCCTCTATCTTGGATCTTTATTTTATTCTTGTTGTTTATATCTACTGCACAAGTGGCTAGCGTTGTCGTCTATGAACATCATACGAGAGTTGTTGTCATCTCTACGAACTCCATAAAACCCTTGTTGTGCTTGTTCATAACCCTTGTGTGAGAAAGGAGAGGACACAAATGTGACGATGGGTCAAGGTCTGTTATGATGACAGTGATAATCCTTGCGTCCCCTTCTTTCTCGCACAAAAGCTATGAGCGAGAATGACAAGGGTCGCATCACCTATGTGGCCCCTCCTTTCTTGTGCCAGGGTGAGGCAGGTCCAACGGGAGCCGATAAGATTTATAGAGGTCACTATTGATTCGACAGGAGAAAGGGGAGGAGAGGTGATGGCAAAGGCGGAGGCGAGTTCGACCAACCAAGAATAAAATTATTTTTTTCACACAATAAGAGATGTTTTTTGAGAAATTTTAAAAAATTGAGATGCTAATTTTTTAAAAATAATTTTATTTTTGAGAATTCAAGAATCTTTTCTTGGTCGGAGAGTTTGAAAACATAAAACTTGTTTAACCTTCTTGGCACAATAAAAGATAAAATTATATAAAATATATTATAGAATTGATAATTCCTCATGATTTAAAGAGTTGGGATTAGTGACAAATTGGATGGACCTTATCAATATTAAAACAAATGATGTAACATTTGTTTCTTTTTGCAAATTATTGTTTTCTTATGCGCATACATAAAACCATCATACATTGACATTCTGTTCAGAAGCCATAAATCAGTGTGTTTAGCACTTTGTAAAGACCTTTCTTGAATAGATTATTTTTCTTTCTCAGAGAAGCTAATGTTTCTTTTCTTTTTTCCTCATCCTTTTTTAGAGAACTGAAGACTACAAAGTTTGGACATGAATAGTGAAAGTATTCAAAAGCAAATGCTGATAGTTTTGAACAGCCCAACAGCAGCAGAACAGAAGCAGTTGAAAGAAGAATTTTGGCTTCTTTCCATGACAGAGAAGTCAAGAAATTTTCTTTTTCTTGCTTTACTGTTCATATACAACTTTTTTTTTTTCCAATCACAATCAATTTCTCTGTCAAGGTTACATAGAACAATCATTGATTGTGAGCTTTGCACAGCAGCAAGTAGTGAAAGGACTCCAATAGTAAATGCTGAACAGGAGCAGAGCAGGGGCCATAAAAACTGTACCAGTTAGAAGCAGATGAAAAGGAAAGGAAAAAAAAAGGGTAAGAACCACTGTAGGTGGTCTTTTACTGCCACTTAGCTTTTACTCTGTACCTGTTGTTGTCTTCCTCTGACATCAACCACAATTACCAAGGATCATGGTGTCTGCTATCTGCACTGGGCTCCATGGCTCAGAGCTCAATGCTTCTGACATCCATTTGGTCCTTCCTTCATGAGGCTTAATTTTGGGAGTTGATAAAAAATAATCTTTTCTATTCCGAATCTCAAACTGAGCCCAAAGTTTTGACTCGAAGAGCAAAGACATCAATCTTCAGATTAACTCCATCGACCAATCTTCAGATTAACGCAACCCAGCAAATCCAACAAACATTATCCCAAAAACTTCTTCTGCTACAACTTCATCCGAAATTCTGTAGCTGAACTGATGCTTCCGATGAGAACAGTGAGTGAAGCCAGCAACCCACCATCTCCATCGGCATCAAAGTCTTCTTGTATTACAATATTATCCCAACATCCTAAGCTGGACTGAGACTTAAAGTCGAAAGCTGGACTGAAACCTAAGTCGAAAACAATAAAGATATCAAGCATTGACATTGATGTCTTTATTGTTTTCCAACTTTGCCCGTTTGCTTCTCCAAGCATTGAAGGCCAACACGGCGAAATGAATCTTGTGGATCCCTAAACCTGCTTCGGTTTGTGAATCCTCTTGCGGTGCCGACTCTTCTTTCAAGAAACAAGAATAAAAAAAGAAGCTTTCGATGCACACTTCAATGCTGGGAAGGATCAATTGACAGCCAAGGAATGCCGGAATGACTCAATCATCGATCAGCAACACTACAACATGGCCATCACAGGCTGTGCATGGCCAGGTAGTAGTGAGCTCAATGATTGGAGACTGGGAGGTCCAACCCCTCTTCCTTGCCTCCATTCTCTAACAAAGTCCTCACCTTCCTTATTTATAGCTATGAGATATTAGTGTAATTTTCTTATTTATATCTTTATTTATTGATAAAAATACCTTTATAATTTTATTTAAATGATTTAATCATAAATATTATTAAAAAATAATTAATTATTATAAAATTTAAAAAGTAAAAACTTGTTCTAATAATTTTAAGATGATTAGTATCTTTTTTTTTTATATTTTAAATAATTAATTATTGATTTTTTAATAGCATATGTGATCAAATTATTTTAATAAAAGATCGAAGATACTCGATGTTAGGAACGAATATTGAAAACTTCATCCAGTAAAAAGTTAATTGTAGAAATTTTTTTGATAAGATATCCAAATTTCTTGGTGAAATCTAAAATAATTAATGCTGCTTCTTCTTGGCATCAAGAAGACTGTTCTTGCCAACCTTCCTTGTCAAAACTGCGGCGCAGTGATGGCCAGCATCTGAAAGCTACCATGAATTGTCCCCTACAGCTCTCTCTCTCTCTCTCTCTCTCTCTCTCTCTGTGTTCTGCCAACTCTTCAAAGAAACAAAAGGAGTGCCGTGTTCATCCGGGAGAGAGAAAAGCAGCTGTCCAGACACACACACACACACACACACACTCTCTCTCTCTCTCTCTCTCTGTCTTTCTTCTCCTTTTTATTTCTTTCTTTTTTATTCCCCCACACGCCCACAATTAAAAGGAAGAGCCATGTCTCTCTCTCAGTCACCGCCGACTTCAACTCCACCGATCACACTATAATTATTGTATCGTTGTTATTAGTGTGTGTAATTATTTGTTGTTGTCTTATAAGCATAGAGAGAGAGAGAGAGAGAGGGGAAAAAGGAGATCTTTTTTTCTCTTTCTTGGACAGAGTGGGTTGGCGATGGGGTCTTGTTGCTCGTCCCTGCTACCGGGGGACCACCAACCGGCGACGGCGCCGGCAGCGGCGGAGCAGCAGAACAATCACCTCCATTCGAACCACCAGCAGCAGCAGAGGCGGTCGTTCTCGGTCGAAGCAGGAGAGGGCGGCGGCGGTGGGGAGGTGATGGCCTTCGCTGAGTTCTCTTTGGCCGAGCTCAAGGCGGCGACGAACGGGTTCAGTGCGGAGAACATCGTGTCCGAGAGCGGCGACAAGGCTCCCAACCTCGTCTACAAGGGCCGGTTGCAGAACCGGCGGTGGATCGCCGTCAAGAAGTTCACCAGGACGGCCTGGCCTGATCCCAAGCAGTTCGCTGTTAGCTCCTCTCCCCCCACATCGATTGCTTCTCGTTGGATTCTGTTTCGTTGGTTGATATTTTGGAGCTCTTTGTAAGAACAAAAAAGAGGAACTTTTGATTGAGATTGCAGGAGGAGGCTTGGGGCGTCGGTAAACTGAGGCACCGGAGACTGGCGAATTTGATTGGGTACTGCTGTGAAGGTGATGAGAGGCTTCTTGTTGCCGAGTATATGCCCAATGACACCCTTGCCAAGCATCTTTTCCACTGTATGGTTCCTCAGGCTTTTCTTTTCCTTGTTGATCCTATTCTATGTTTCTTCTGTAATAATTGTGTAAAATGGTTGCATCTTGATCATTTAGGTAAAAAGTAGTCTCAGATATGGAAATGGAAGCTTGTGTTGGGTAAAGAAAGCTCTACGCTTCAGATTCCTGCCTCTGTTATATGCAATGTTGCCAAACCTTTATTTGTCAGCTGGTCTTAGATTATCTGCTTGTACCTACTTCCACATTGCAAGTATTACTAATTGGTTGTAGCTATAGTCGGCAATCCTTCCATAAGTTCTTATGGGGTTTGAGTCAAAATTCCTCCTTTTCCTTTATTAGTTCAGACCTATCCTTGAATACAAGGTTAAGGAAAGTTGGCAATTCTTCCTTAAGCAGTTATGGAGTTTGAGTCAAGATGCCTCCTTTGCCTTTATTAGGTCAGACCTAATTATCAACCATCCTTGAGTACAAGGTTACGGCAACCTGTAATAATCAGAACTGACCAGCAGTAATGCGAATCACCATCAAGGATATGTCTTATTTAATGAAAATTTGTTTTTGGAAAATGCAAGATTTGCATTAATATTGTGAGATATATAGTCTTTAACATAACAGATACAGCCATAAAAGCTCTAGTATAGATTAAAAAAAAATAATATGCATTTGTCAAGGAATGATTTGTACATCATTACTTTTAAGTTCCTTCTGTTGTGCTTTTAGGGTGCCTGTGACATTTGGAAGCTGATTATTTTTTTTCAATCTCTTTGCTTCAATAGGGGAAAATCAGTCTATTGGATGGGCCATGCGTCTCAGGGTCTCTTTCTGTATTGCCGAAGCCTTGGAATATTGTAGCAACGAGGGACACCCGTTATATCATGATCTAAACGCATACAGAGTCCTTTTTGATGAGGTGACAAGTTTTTTCTTCTCTTTTGATAATTGACTAATACTAGGTGTTTCTGTATGCTCTGGCAAGATAGTTTAATGGTTACGACTGCATGTCTTGTACTAATCACAGTAATTGCAATTACATGTATGTGTATTTGGCACAACAGCGTACTGGTTAATGTGACATGTCTTGATAATGACTATAGGTAGCAAAAACTTTGATTTGAACAGAAGATATTTTTCTGGTATGGACTAGGTCCAATTTTGGTAATCCTACAATACCGTGATTTTTGTATTTGTTCCTTCCTCTTTCCTTTCCTGTTATGGTTCCTTGTTGTAGTCCAAGGTTACTGGCAATTCTAAAGTTATGATTAAACAGGTGCCTTTTGAACTCCACATCTTTTTGTCACAGTGAACCATCTCCATCTTGTGATTCCTCCTTTATATGTTTTGTCATATGTTTTGTATTTTTCATATCAGATAATAATAACCTCAAAAGAAAGATGTACCTTGTCTAAGGAAATATATGGGTACAGTTGATATACACTGTAGTTAGGGCATCAAGAAGGTGCATGCCTTCGAACAATTATCTTAACCTGAGTTAAGGCATTTCAGTATTTTTCTAGAGTTTGATAAGAAAAGTTTCAGTCCCAGTATCTATTCGAGAATCATGTCTTTTTTTGTCTGGTTAACTTAGTTGTATTTTTTGTCACATCCTGAATTTTTTCTTTCTTTATATATTTCCTTACATTCAGAGCCAAGTAGATAAACATCATTTTATTCATCATTTATAAATATATATTATATTATATTTATTTATTAAATCAAGTAGAAAAGTAAGCATAGTGATGTCAACTTCAAGAAGAATCCAAGTAGCTCTACCTAGCGGTAGAGGAAGGTCTGCTCTTCATTGGAATCCGATTTAGTACTAGAGGGAGGCTGCTCTGAAAATAAAAAACAAAGAAAATTCAGCAGCGCTGAGTAGGAACCACAAAAGTCAACTCAAAATGAATACATGATCAAAATTCAATCAATCATCACATTGGCATATTTCAAATACCCGAAGGAGCACTCCCCCAACAGCGGATGAAGAGGCTTTATCCTACGGGATGAGTTTGTGTTCTCCCAACAGTGGATGGAGGCAAACTCATATCGCACTCCCAACAGCGGATGAAATGGTGTCTCTCACTTGCCAAAGTGGGGACACGTTCCTCCCAACAGCGAATGGAGGAACCGTCCAACTACCACGTCTGACGACTCGCTAATCCCCGAAGGGAATCGCCCTACCTGCTCTCGGTAGGGAAATAACATAATTTCACACTGGTCATGTCTATATCGGAATGAAATAACACATTTAAAACATCTCTTTCAAATATCATCAATATCAAATAATACAAATTAGCCCTCAATTGACTTGAACCCTAGTTCAATCGATTCAATTGAACTCAATTTACTAGAACCTAATTGAATCGATCTCTAATCCTCATTTAACTGGTCAGGAACCACCCTAAACTAGTATAATCTGGATTAGATTATGTTTAATTTAGGTTAAACTGACTTGAATAAGTCAATCAATTGGGAATCACCGTGAATCAATCTAGACTAATCAAGCCTAGTTTAGTTCAATCAATATTTGAGCTCAAATCCAACAACAATATTGGGCTAGATTGGGCCAACCCATCTACTGGTCATATGCATTATATATGACTGGGCATGCATCACACAAAGCTGGCCCAGCCCTAGCCTATGGACTGGTCATGTGCGTCGCATATGACCGCCCATGATGGTTGGACTGGGTTAGCCTAGGGGCTAAGGCCTGATCTGTGGGTTGGGCCTGGCCTACGGGCTAGGCCTGGTCTACTAAATGGGCCTGGCCAGTGGGTTGTGGCCTGACCTATGGGTTGGGCTTGACCTGTAAGCAATTCCAATCCAATTCATATCCAATTTCATACCACAAAATATATTTATTAACAATTATATAAACAAAAGTATAATAACACATTAAAAAATAGATTGGGAGATAAGCTTTAATACAAAAAAATAATCTTCTAAATTCAAATAGAAATCATACTTTCTAACACATGTATAATCTCAACAGATTCTAGTCAAATAAATTTTGAATCATTCAGAATAGTACATTTTAAATTTCAGATAAAAGAATATCAAAATTTTAGATAACATATTTTAATCTAACAGAAATTCTAATCCAGATGAGATTAAAGATAAGTTGTAATGTTAAGAAATATCATATATTTAATACATAAAACATGTAAATTTTTAACATGTTTAAATCTAAAAATAAAAACCTTAAACATGGGTCAAAGAACATTATAAAAACTTCAACTGATTGACTTTAACGCAATAATAAAAATTTTGACATTTAAATAATTGATAAGTATTTTTCAAACTACAATACTTTCAACATTTAAAGAATCAAAATAAAAACTAAAACTTTTATTTTCAAGAAAGGTAGGAAACCTACCTTTCGTCAGCAAGGTGTAACTCATCGTTCCTCCCGCTATTGGCCTCGGCTAAGTGAGGAACGAATGAGATAAATCCCTCCCCTTAAATAAGAGGAGGTGAGCTTCCATTAAAGAAATTTTATTTTTATTTTTATTTTTATATTTATTTAATATGAATTATTTTTATTTAATATACTAATAAATATGATATCACCCTATTTGGAATGCTAATAGTTATTTCGTAATTCGTATTAACAAACAAAGAAATAGATTAAGATTTCCTTAATTACAATGGCAAGTAAGGAAAAATTTAATTTCTAACTTAATTATTTGATTTGATTACATTTTTCTTTCAGAAGTTTCACTGTCAAAAGGTGACTAAAAATTTTTTCTGCATATTTGCACTTTGCAGGATGGTGATCCCCGTCTTTCTTGTTTTGGTCTCATGAAAAACAGCCGGGATGGGAAAAGTTACAGCACAAACCTAGCTTACACGCCACCAGAGTATTTGAGAAATGGTATCGCTGCTGTTACCAATAGGATTTAAAAAAAAAAAGGTTTTGGATATTTAGTTAATTATTTCAGTTGAAGTGTATGCGTTTATGCTTGGTGAAAGACTTTGCTGCATTTATGTTTGCTACTTGTTATGGCTTTTGTCTCCATATACAAATCATAGTAGTGCATAATTATCTTAAGAAATTTGATGAACTTATAGGGGTCATCGTGGCATATGTTGGCATTTATAATTTGACAATTAATATGTTGCCCTGTGATCAATTTAAAAGTTGAGTGAAAAGTAAAATACATTAGAATGCTACTACTAATGGGTCTGGGAGAATCAGAAAACTCCATATCAATTGATGAGTTTAGGAAAACACATTCAC